>NW_027100259.1:0-62069 GCF_031753505.1 Anomalospiza imberbis
TCTCTAGCTTAGCGAAAAGCTTTCCCACTCCATTTGGCAAGGGGAGAGCGTACCTGCACTGCACACTAACCGCGGTTTGCAAAGAAAGAGGATTTGCTGCACATTCCAAGGACACGGCTCTCTCCGAGGCAATCTGCAACCTGCTGTCAGATGGAAGTGCTCTCTGCCCTCTCCTGCCCAGCTCTAGGTACTAGCGGGCACTTTCCAGCCTGGCCGAGGCAAACAACCTCGAGAGATGTCACAGAGCCTAAGTGGAGCACAGATGCTCAAAAGCAGCAAAGCTGAAGAGCCTGGCTCAGCTTCACTAGTGTGCAATTGACTGACTGCGAAAAACAAAGCAGCAGAGCACCGGGCTTCTGGGCGCTGTGAAGGCAATTGCCAAAACCAGGCAGCTGCTCCTTCCCAAGCACAGGCAGCTGCCTATGTTCTTGCTTGTCGACAAACTCACCGCTGCCCTTCTTTTCAGCAGCTGCCACCGTCTTCGGTGCATCTCGGAGCCTCTGGCGACGAGCAAGACTTGCCAAGGTGGGACGCATCAGGACCAAGTCAAAACCCAGGCAAGTTGTCCTGGAACGCTTTCCATTCGCTTGCCGAGAGTGAATTCAACAGGTAGGAGAGCGGCAGCCACCGTCCTCCGGCAGTCTGAAGGCTTCACACACAAGCCCGCTTCTTTGCGGCTTCGTTCTTCGCCTCTTCCAAGCAACCGCGATCTCTGCTTCTCAGAGGCGAAGAAGCGGCTAATTCGCGCACAGTTCAATAGAGCGGCAGCAAAGCGCTCCGGAGCGCCGCTTCAAGCCGAAAGACGCCGGGAAACGGCACTTTCCTCCGGATTGCTCCGGAGCCGCGCTTCTGCTTCTCTAGTCATCTCTAGCTTAGCGAAAAGCTTTCCCACTCCATTTGGCAAGGGGAGAGCGTACCTGCACTGCACACTAACCGCGGTTTGCAAAGAAAGAGGATTTGCTGCACATTCCAAGGACACGGCTCTCTCCGAGGCAATCTGCAACCTGCTGTCAGATGGAAGTGCTCTCTGCCCTCTCCTGCCCAGCTCTAGCTACTAGCGGGCACTTTCCAGCCTGGGCAAGGCAAACAACCTCGAGAGATGTCACAGAGCATAAGTGGAGCACAGATGCTCAAAAGCAGCAAAGCTGAAGAGCCTGGCTCAGCTTCACTAGTGTGCAATTGACTGACTGCGAAAAACAAAGCAGCAGAGCACCGGGCTTCTGGGCGCTGTGAAGGCAATTGCCAAAACCAGGCAGCTGCTCCTTCCCAAGCACAGGCAGCTGCCTATGTTCTTGCTTGTCGACAAACTCACCGCTGCCCTTCTTTTCAGCAGCTGCCACCGTCTTCGGTGCATCTCGGAGCCTCTGGCGACGAGCAAGACTTGCCAAGGTGGGACGCATCAGGACCAAGTCAAAACCCAGGCAAGTTGTCCTGGAACGCTTTCCATTCGCTTGCCGAGAGTGAATTCAAGAGGCAGGAGAGCGGCAGCCACCGTCCTCCAGCAGTCGGAAGGCTTCACACACAAGCCCGCTTCTTTGCGGCTTCGTTCGTCGCCTCTTCTAAGCAACCGCGATCTCTGCTTCTCGGAGGCGAAGAAGCGGCTAATTCGCGCACAGCTCAGTAAAGCGGCAGCGGAGCGCTCCGGAGCGCCGCTTCAAGCCGAAAGACGCCGGGAAACGGCACTTTCCTCCGGATAGCTCCGGAGCCGCGCTTCTGCTTCTCTAGTCATCTCTAGCTTAGCGAAAAGCTTTCCCACTCCATTTGGCAAGGGGAGAGCGTACCTGCACTGCACACTAACCGCGGTTTGCAAAGAAAGAGGATTTGCTGCACATTCCAAGGACACGGCTCTCTCCGAGGCAATCTGCAACCTGCTGTCAGATGCAAGTGCTCTCTGCCCTCTCCTGCCCAGCTCTAGCTACTAGCGGGCACTTTCCAGCCTGGGCAAGGCAAACAACCTCGAGAGATGTCACAGAGCCTAAGTGGAGCACAGATGCTCAAAAGCAGCAAAGCTGAAGAGCCTGGCTCAGCTTCACTAGTGTGCAATTGACTGACTGCGAAAAACAAAGCAGCAGAGCACCGGGCTTCTGGGCGCTGTGAAGGCAATTGCCAAAACCAGGCAGTTTCTCCTTCCCAAGCACAGGCAGCTGCCTATGTTCTTGCTTGTCGACAAACTCACCGCTGCCCTTCTTTTCAGCAGCTGCCACCGTCTTCTGTGCATCTCGGAGCCTCTGGCGACGAGCAAGACTTGCCAAGGTGGGACGCATCAGGACCAAGTCAAAACCCAGGCAAGTTGTCCTGGAACGCTTTCCATTCGCTTGCCGAGAGTGAATTCAACAGGTAGGAGAGCGGCAGCCACCGTCCTCCGGCAGTCGGAAGGCTTCACACACAAGCCCGCTTCTTTGCGGCTTCGTTCTTCGCCTCTTCCAAGCAATCGCCATCTCTGCTTCTCGGAGGCGAAGAAGCGGCTAATTCGCGCACAGTTCAATAGAGCGGCAGCAAAGCGCTCCAGAGCGCCGCTTCAAGCCGAAAGACCCCGGGAAACGGCACTTTCCTCCGGATTGCTCCGGAGCCGCGCTTCTGCTTCTCTAGTCATCTCTAGCTTAGCGAAAAGCTTTCCCACTCCATTTGGCAAGGGGAGAGCGTACCTGCACTGCACACTAACCGCGGTTTGCAAAGAAAGAGGATTTGCTGCACATTCCAAGGACACGGCTCTTTCCGAGGCAATCTGCAACCTGCTGTCAGATACAAGTGCTCTCTGCCCTCTCCTGCCCAGCTCTAGCTACTAGCGGGCACTTTCCAGCCTGGCCGAGGCAAACAACCTCGAGAGATGTCACAGAGCATAAGTGGAGCACAGATGCTCAAAAGCAGCAAAGCTGAAGAGCCTGGCTCAGCTTCACTAGTGTGCAATTGACTGACTGCGAAAAACAAAGCAACAGAGCACCGGGCTTCTGGGCGCTGTGAAGGCAATTGCCAAAACCAGGCAGCTGCTCCTTCCCAAGCACAGGCAGCTGCCTATGTTCTTGCTTGTCGACAAACTCACCGCTGCCCTTCTTTTCAGCAGCTGCCACCGTCTTCGGTGCATCTCGGAGCCTCTGGCGACGAGCAAGACTTGCCAAGGTGGGACGCATCAGGACCAAGTCAAAACCCAGGCAAGTTGTCCTGGAACGCTTTCCATTCGCTTGCCGAGAGTGAATTCAACAGGCAGGAGAGCGGCAGCCACCGTCCTCCGGCAGTCGGAAGGCTTCACACACAAGCCCGCTTCTTTGCGGCTTCGTTCTTCGCCTCTTCTAAGCAACCGCGATCTCTGCCTCTCGGAGGCGAAGAAGCGGCTAATTCGCATACAGCTCAGTAAAGCGGCAGCGGAGCGCTCCGGAGCGCCGCTTCAAGCCGAAAGACGCCGGGAAACGGCACTTTCCTCCGGATAGCTCCGGAGCCGCGCTTCTGCTTCTCTAGTCATCTCTAGCTTAGCGAAAAGCTTTCCCACTCCATTTGGCAAGGGGAGAGCGTACCTGCACTGCACACTAACCGCGGTTTGCAAAGAAAGAGGATTTGCTGCACATTCCAAGGACACGGCTCTCTCCGAGGCAATCTGCAACCTGCTGTCAGATGGAAGTGCTCTCTGCCCTCTCCTGCCCAGCTCTAGGTACTAGCGGGCACTTTCCAGCCTGGCCGAGGCAAACAACCTCGAGAGATGTCACAGAGCCTAAGTGGAGCACAGATGCTCAAAAGCAGCAAAGCTGAAGAGCCTGGCTCAGCTTCACTAGTGTGCAATTGACTGACTGCGAAAAACAAAGCAGCAGAGCACCGGGCTTCTGGGCGCTGTGAAGGCAATTGCCAAAACCAGGCAGCTGCTCCTTCCCAAGCACAGGCAGCTGCCTATGTTCTTGCTTGTCGACAAACTCACCGCTGCCCTTCTTTTCAGCAGCTGCCACCGTCTTCGGTGTATCTCGGAGCCTCTGGCGACGAGCAAGACTTGCCAAGGTGGGACGCATCAGGACCAAGTCAAAACCCAGGCAAGTTGTCCTGGAACGCTTTCCATTCGCTTGCCGAGAGTGAATTCAAGAGGCAGGAGAGCGGCAGCCACCGTCCTCCGGCAGTCTGAAGGCTTCACACACAAGCCCGCTTCTTTGCGGCTTCGTTCTTCGCCTCTTCCAAGCAACCGCGATCTCTGCTTCTCAGAGGCGAAGAAGCGGCTAATTCGCGCACAGTTCAATAGAGCGGCAGCAAAGCGCTCCGGAGCGCCGCTTCAAGCCGAAAGACCCCGGGAAACGGCACTTTCCTCCGGATAGCTCCGGAGCCGCGCTTCTGCTTCTCTAGTCATCTCTAGCTTAGCGAAAAGCTTTCCCCACTCCATTTGGCAAGGGGAGAGCGTACCTGCACTGCACACTAACCGCGGTTTGCAAAGAAAGAGGATTTGCTGCACATTCCAAGGACACGGCTCTTTCCGAGGCAATCTGCAACCTGCTGTCAGATGCAAGTGCTCTCTGCCCTCTCCTGCCCAGCTCTAGGTACTAGCGGGCACTTGCCAGCCTGGCCGAGGCAAACAACCTCGAGAGATGTCACAGAGCATAAGTGGGGCACAGATGCTCAAAAGCAGCAAAGCTGAAGAGCCTGGCTCAGCTTCACTAGTGTGCAATTGACTGACTGCGAAAAACAAAGCAGCAGAGCACCGGGCTTCTGGGCGCTGTGAAGGCAATTGCCAAAACCAGGCAGTTTCTCCTTCCCAAGCACAGGCAGCTGCCTATGTTCTTGCTTGTCGACAAACTCACCGCTGCCCTTCTTTTCAGCAGCTGCCACCGTCTTCTGTGTATCTCGGAGCCTCTGGCGACGAGCAAGACTTGCCAAGGTGGGACGCATCAGGACCAAGTCAAAACCCAGGCAAGTTGTCCTGGAACGCTTTCCATTCGCTTGCCGAGAGTGAATTCAACAGGTAGGAGAGCGGCAGCAACCGTCCTCCGGCAGTCTGAAGGCTTCACACACAAGCCCGCTTCTTTGCGGCTTCGTTCTTCGCCTCTTCCAAGCAATCGCCATCTCTGCTTCTCGGAGGCGAAGAAGCGGCTAATTCGCGCACAGTTCAATAGAGCGGCAGCGCAGCGCTCCGGAGCGCCGCTTCAAGCCGAAAGACGCCGGGAAACGGCACTTTCCTCCGGATAGCTCCGGAGCCGCGCTTCTGCTTCTCTAGTCATCTCTAGCTTAGCGAAAAGCTTTCCCACTCCATTTGGCAAGGGGAGAGCGTACCTGCACTGCACACTAACCGCGGTTTGCAAAGAAAGAGGATTTGCTGCACATTCCAAGGACACGGCTCTCTCCGAGGCAATCTGCAACCTGCTGTCAGATGGAAGTGCTCTCTGCCCTCTCCTGCCCAGCTCTAGGTACTAGCGGGCACTTTCCAGCCTGGCCGAGGCAAACAACCTCGAGAGATGTCACAGAGCCTAAGTGGAGCACAGATGCTCAAAAGCAGCAAAGCTGAAGAGCCTGGCTCAGCTTCACTAGTGTGCAATTGACTGACTGCGAAAAACAAAGCAGCAGAGCACCGGGCTTCTGGGCGCTGTGAAGGCAATTGCCAAAACCAGGCAGCTGCTCCTTCCCAAGCACAGGCAGCTGCCTATGTTCTTGCTTGTCGACAAACTCACCGCTGCCCTTCTTTTCAGCAGCTGCCACCGTCTTCGGTGCATCTCGGAGCCTCTGGCGACGAGCAAGACTTGCCAAGGTGGGACGCATCAGGACCAAGTCAAAACCCAGGCAAGTTGTCCTGGAACGCTTTCCATTCGCTTGCCGAGAGTGAATTCAACAGGTAGGAGAGCGGCAGCCACCGTCCTCCGGCAGTCTGAAGGCTTCACACACAAGCCCGCTTCTTTGCGGCTTCGTTCTTCGCCTCTTCCAAGCAACCGCGATCTCTGCTTCTCAGAGGCGAAGAAGCGGCTAATTCGCGCACAGTTCAATAGAGCGGCAGCAAAGCGCTCCGGAGCGCCGCTTCAAGCCGAAAGACGCCGGGAAACGGCACTTTCCTCCGGATTGCTCCGGAGCCGCGCTTCTGCTTCTCTAGTCATCTCTAGCTTAGCGAAAAGCTTTCCCACTCCATTTGGCAAGGGGAGAGCGTACCTGCACTGCACACTAACCGCGGTTTGCAAAGAAAGAGGATTTGCTGCACATTCCAAGGACACGGCTCTCTCCGAGGCAATCTGCAACCTGCTGTCAGATGGAAGTGCTCTCTGCCCTCTCCTGCCCAGCTCTAGCTACTAGCGGGCACTTTCCAGCCTGGGCAAGGCAAACAACCTCGAGAGATGTCACAGAGCATAAGTGGAGCACAGATGCTCAAAAGCAGCAAAGCTGAAGAGCCTGGCTCAGCTTCACTAGTGTGCAATTGACTGACTGCGAAAAACAAAGCAGCAGAGCACCGGGCTTCTGGGCGCTGTGAAGGCAATTGCCAAAACCAGGCAGCTGCTCCTTCCCAAGCACAGGCAGCTGCCTATGTTCTTGCTTGTCGACAAACTCACCGCTGCCCTTCTTTTCAGCAGCTGCCACCGTCTTCGGTGCATCTCGGAGCCTCTGGCGACGAGCAAGACTTGCCAAGGTGGGACGCATCAGGACCAAGTCAAAACCCAGGCAAGTTGTCCTGGAACGCTTTCCATTCGCTTGCCGAGAGTGAATTCAACAGGCAGGAGAGCGGCAGCCACCGTCCTCCAGCAGTCGGAAGGCTTCACACACAAGCCCGCTTCTTTGCGGCTTCGTTCGTCGCCTCTTCTAAGCAACCGCGATCTCTGCTTCTCGGAGGCGAAGAAGCGGCTAATTCGCGCACAGCTCAGTAAAGCGGCAGCGGAGCGCTCCGGAGCGCCGCTTCAAGCCGAAAGACCCCGGGAAACGGCACTTTCCTCCGGATAGCTCCGGAGCCGCGCTTCTGCTTCTCTAGTCATCTCTAGCTTAGCGAAAAGCTTTCCCACTCCATTTGGCAAGGGGAGAGCGTACCTGCACTGCACACTAACCGCGGTTTGCAAAGAAAGAGGATTTGCTGCACATTCCAAGGACACGGCTCTTTCCGAGGCAATCTGCAACCTGCTGTCAGATGCAAGTGCTCTCTGCCCTCTCCTGCCCAGCTCTAGCTACTAGCGGGCACTTTCCAGCCTGGCCGAGGCAAACAACCTCGAGAGATGTCACAGAGCCTAAGTGGAGCACAGATGCTCAAAAGCAGCAAAGCTGAAGAGCCTGGCTCAGCTTCACTAGTGTGCAATTGACTGACTGCGAAAAACAAAGCAGCAGAGCACCGGGCTTCTGGGCGCTGTGAAGGCAATTGCCAAAACCAGGCAGCTGCTCCTTCCCAAGCACAGGCAGCTGCCTATGTTCTTGCTTGTCGACAAACTCACCGCTGCCCTTCTTTTCAGCAGCTGCCACCGTCTTCGGTGCATCTCGGAGCCTCTGGCGACGAGCAAGACTTGCCAAGGTGGGACGCATCAGGACCAAGTCAAAACCCAGGCAAGTTGTCCTGGAACGCTTTCCATTCGCTTGCCGAGAGTGAATTCAAGAGGCAGGAGAGCGGCAGCCACCGTCCTCCGGCAGTCTGAAGGCTTCACACACAAGCCCGCTTCTTTGCGGCTTCGTTCTTCGCCTCTTCCAAGCAATCGCCATCTCTGCTTCTCGGAGGCGAAGAAGCGGCTAATTCGCGCACAGTTCAATAGAGCGGCAGCAAAGCGCTCCGGAGCGCCGCTTCAAGCCGAAAGACCCCGGGAAACGGCACTTTCCTCCGGATAGCTCCGGAGCCGCGCTTCTGCTTCTCTAGTCATCTCTAGCTTAGCGAAAAGCTTTCCCACTCCATTTGGCAAGGGGAGAGCGTACCTGCACTGCACACTAACCGCGGTTTGCAAAGAAAGAGGATTTGCTGCACATTCCAAGGACACGGCTCTTTCCGAGGCAATCTGCAACCTGCTGTCAGATGCAAGTGCTCTCTGCCCTCTCCTGCCCAGCTCTAGGTACTAGCGGGCACTTGCCAGCCTGGCCGAGGCAAACAACCTCGAGAGATGTCACAGAGCATAAGTGGGGCACAGATGCTCAAAAGCAGCAAAGCTGAAGAGCCTGGCTCAGCTTCACTAGTGTGCAATTGACTGACTGCGAAAAACAAAGCAGCAGAGCACCGGGCTTCTGGGCGCTGTGAAGGCAATTGCCAAAACCAGGCAGCTGCTCCTTCCCAAGCACAGGCAGCTGCCTATGTTCTTGCTTGTCGACAAACTCACCGCTGCCCTTCTTTTCAGCAGCTGCCACCGTCTTCTGTGTATCTCGGAGCCTCTGGCGACGAGCAAGACTTGCCAAGGTGGGACGCATCAGGACCAAGTCAAAACCCAGGCAAGTTGTCCTGGAACGCTTTCCATTCGCTTGCCGAGAGTGAATTCAACAGGTAGGAGAGCGGCAGCAACCGTCCTCCGGCAGTCGGAAGGCTTCACACACAAGCCCGCTTCTTTGCGGCTTCGTTCTTCGCCTCTTCCAAGCAATCGCCATCTCTGCTTCTCGGAGGCGAAGAAGCGGCTAATTCGCGCACAGTTCAATAGAGCGGCAGCGCAGCGCTCCGGAGCGCCGCTTCAAGCCGAAAGACGCCGGGAAACGGCACTTTCCTCCGGATAGCTCCGGAGCCGCGCTTCTGCTTCTCTAGTCATCTCTAGCTTAGCGAAAAGCTTTCCCACTCCATTTGGCAAGGGGAGAGCGTACCTGCACTGCACACTAACCGCGGTTTGCAAAGAAAGAGGATTTGCTGCACATTCCAAGGACACGGCTCTCTCCGAGGCAATCTGCAACCTGCTGTCAGATGGAAGTGCTCTCTGCCCTCTCCTGCCCAGCTCTAGGTACTAGCGGGCACTTTCCAGCCTGGCCGAGGCAAACAACCTCGAGAGATGTCACAGAGCCTAAGTGGAGCACAGATGCTCAAAAGCAGCAAAGCTGAAGAGCCTGGCTCAGCTTCACTAGTGTGCAATTGACTGACTGCGAAAAACAAAGCAGCAGAGCACCGGGCTTCTGGGCGCTGTGAAAGCAATTGCCAAAACCAGGCAGCTGCTCCTTCCCAAGCACAGGCAGCTGCCTATGTTCTTGCTTGTCGACAAACTCACCGCTGCCCTTCTTTTCAGCAGCTGCCACCGTCTTCGGTGCATCTCGGAGCCTCTGGCGACGAGCAAGACTTGCCAAGGTGGGACGCATCAGGACCAAGTCAAAACCCAGGCAAGTTGTCCTGGAACGCTTTCCATTCGCTTGCCGAGAGTGAATTCAACAGGTAGGAGAGCGGCAGCCACCGTCCTCCGGCAGTCGGAAGGCTTCACACACAAGCCCGCTTCTTTGCGGCTTCGTTCTTCGCCTCTTCCAAGCAACCGCGATCTCTGCTTCTCAGAGGCGAAGAAGCGGCTAATTCGCGCACAGTTCAATAGAGCGGCAGCAAAGCGCTCCGGAGCGCCGCTTCAAGCCGAAAGACCCCGGGAAACGGCACTTTCCTCCGGATTGCTCCGGAGCCGCGCTTCTGCTTCTCTAGTCATCTCTAGCTTAGCGAAAAGCTTTCCCACTCCATTTGGCAAGGGGAGAGCGTACCTGCACTGCACACTAACCGCGGTTTGCAAAGAAAGAGGATTTGCTGCACATTCCAAGGACACGGCTCTCTCCGAGGCAATCTGCAACCTGCTGTCAGATGGAAGTGCTCTCTGCCCTCTCCTGCCCAGCTCTAGGTACTAGCGGGCACTTTCCAGCCTGGCCGAGGCAAACAACCTCGAGAGATGTCACAGAGCCTAAGTGGAGCACAGATGCTCAAAAGCAGCAAAGCTGAAGAGCCTGGCTCAGCTTCACTAGTGTGCAATTGACTGACTGCGAAAAACAAAGCAGCAGAGCACCGGGCTTCTGGGCGCTGTGAAGGCAATTGCCAAAACCAGGCAGCTGCTCCTTCCCAAGCACAGGCAGCTGCCTATGTTCTTGCTTGTCGACAAACTCACCGCTGCCCTTCTTTTCAGCAGCTGCCACCGTCTTCGGTGCATCTCGGAGCCTCTGGCGACGAGCAAGACTTGCCAAGGTGGGACGCATCAGGACCAAGTCAAAACCCAGGCAAGTTGTCCTGGAACGCTTTCCATTCGCTTGCCGAGAGTGAATTCAACAGGCAGGAGAGCGGCAGCCACCGTCCTCCGGCAGTCGGAAGGCTTCACACACAAGCCCGCTTCTTTGCGGCTTCGTTCTTCGCCTCTTCTAAGCAACCGCGATCTCTGCTTCTCGGAGGCGAAGAAGCGGCTAATTCGCGCACAGCTCACTAAAGCGGCAGCGGAGCGCTCCGGAGCGCCGCTTCAAGCCGAAAGACGCCGGGAAACGGCACTTTCCTCCGGATTGCTCCGGAGCCGCGCTTCTGCTTCTCTAGTCATCTCTAGCTTAGCGAAAAGCTTTCCCACTCCATTTGGCAAGGGGAGAGCGTACCTGCACTGCACACTAACCGCGGTTTGCAAAGAAAGAGGATTTGCTGCACATTCCAAGGACACGGCTCTCTCCGAGGCAATCTGCAACCTGCTGTCAGATGCAAGTGCTCTCTGCCCTCTCCTGCCCAGCTCTAGCTACTAGCGGGCACTTTCCAGCCTGGGCAAGGCAAACAACCTCGAGAGATGTCACAGAGCCTAAGTGGAGCACAGATGCTCAAAAGCAGCAAAGCTGAAGAGCCTGGCTCAGCTTCACTAGTGTGCAATTGACTGACTGCGAAAAACAAAGCAACAGAGCACCGGGCTTCTGGGCGCTGTGAAGGCAATTGCCAAAACCAGGCAGCTGCTCCTTCCCAAGCACAGGCAGCTGCCTATGTTCTTGCTTGTCGACAAACTCACCGCTGCCCTTCTTTTCAGCAGCTGCCACCGTCTTCGGTGCATCTCGGAGCCTCTGGCGACGAGCAAGACTTGCCAAGGTGGGACGCATCAGGACCAAGTCAAAACCCAGGCAAGTTGTCCTGGAACGCTTTCCATTCGCTTGCCGAGAGTGAATTCAACAGGCAGGAGAGCGGCAGCCACCGTCCTCCGGCAGTCGGAAGGCTTCACACACAAGCCCGCTTCTTTGCGGCTTCGTTCTTCGCCTCTTCTAAGCAACCGCGATCTCTGCCTCTCGGAGGCGAAGAAGCGGCTAATTCGCATACAGCTCAGTAAAGCGGCAGCGGAGCGCTCCGGAGCGCCGCTTCAAGCCGAAAGACGCCGGGAAACGGCACTTTCCTCCGGATAGCTCCGGAGCCGCGCTTCTGCTTCTCTAGTCATCTCTAGCTTAGCGAAAAGCTTTCCCACTCCATTTGGCAAGGGGAGAGCGTACCTGCACTGCACACTAACCGCGGTTTGCAAAGAAAGAGGATTTGCTGCACATTCCAAGGACACGGCTCTCTCCGAGGCAATCTGCAACCTGCTGTCAGATGGAAGTGCTCTCTGCCCTCTCCTGCCCAGCTCTAGGTACTAGCGGGCACTTTCCAGCCTGGCCGAGGCAAACAACCTCGAGAGATGTCACAGAGCCTAAGTGGAGCACAGATGCTCAAAAGCAGCAAAGCTGAAGAGCCTGGCTCAGCTTCACTAGTGTGCAATTGACTGACTGCGAAAAACAAAGCAGCAGAGCACCGGGCTTCTGGGCGCTGTGAAGGCAATTGCCAAAACCAGGCAGCTGCTCCTTCCCAAGCACAGGCAGCTGCCTATGTTCTTGCTTGTCGACAAACTCACCGCTGCCCTTCTTTTCAGCAGCTGCCACCGTCTTCGGTGTATCTCGGAGCCTCTGGCGACGAGCAAGACTTGCCAAGGTGGGACGCATCAGGACCAAGTCAAAACCCAGGCAAGTTGTCCTGGAACGCTTTCCATTCGCTTGCCGAGAGTGAATTCAAGAGGCAGGAGAGCGGCAGCCACCGTCCTCCGGCAGTCTGAAGGCTTCACACACAAGCCCGCTTCTTTGCGGCTTCGTTCTTCGCCTCTTCCAAGCAACCGCGATCTCTGCTTCTCGGAGGCGAAGAAGCGGCTAATTCGCGCACAGTTCAATAGAGCGGCAGCAAAGCGCTCCGGAGCGCCGCTTCAAGCCGAAAGACCCCGGGAAACGGCACTTTCCTCCGGATAGCTCCGGAGCCGCGCTTCTGCTTCTCTAGTCATCTCTAGCTTAGCGAAAAGCTTTCCCACTCCATTTGGCAAGGGGAGAGCGTACCTGCACTGCACACTAACCGCGGTTTGCAAAGAAAGAGGATTTGCTGCACATTCCAAGGACACGGCTCTTTCCGAGGCAATCTGCAACCTGCTGTCAGATGCAAGTGCTCTCTGCCCTCTCCTGCCCAGCTCTAGCTACTAGCGGGCACTTGCCAGCCTGGCCGAGGCAAACAACCTCGAGAGATGTCACAGAGCATAAGTGGGGCACAGATGCTCAAAAGCAGCAAAGCTGAAGAGCCTGGCTCAGCTTCACTAGTGTGCAATTGACTGACTGCGAAAAACAAAGCAGCAGAGCACCGGGCTTCTGGGCGCTGTGAAGGCAATTGCCAAAACCAGGCAGTTTCTCCTTCCCAAGCACAGGCAGCTGCCTATGTTCTTGCTTGTCGACAAACTCACCGCTGCCCTTCTTTTCAGCAGCTGCCACCGTCTTCTGTGTATCTCGGAGCCTCTGGCGACGAGCAAGACTTGCCAAGGTGGGACGCATCAGGACCAAGTCAAAACCCAGGCAAGTTGTCCTGGAACGCTTTCCATTCGCTTGCCGAGAGTGAATTCAACAGGTAGGAGAGCGGCAGCAACCGTCCTCCGGCAGTCTGAAGGCTTCACACACAAGCCCGCTTCTTTGCGGCTTCGTTCTTCGCCTCTTCCAAGCAATCGCCATCTCTGCTTCTCGGAGGCGAAGAAGCGGCTAATTCGCGCACAGTTCAATAGAGCGGCAGCGCAGCGCTCCGGAGCGCCGCTTCAAGCCGAAAGACGCCGGGAAACGGCACTTTCCTCCGGATAGCTCCGGAGCCGCGCTTCTGCTTCTCTAGTCATCTCTAGCTTAGCGAAAAGCTTTCCCACTCCATTTGGCAAGGGGAGAGCGTACCTGCACTGCACACTAACCGCGGTTTGCAAAGAAAGAGGATTTGCTGCACATTCCAAGGACACGGCTCTCTCCGAGGCAATCTGCAACCTGCTGTCAGATACAAGTGCTCTCTGCCCTCTCCTGCCCAGCTCTAGCTACTAGCGGGCACTTTCCAGCCTGGCCGAGGCAAACAACCTCGAGAGATGTCACAGAGCCTAAGTGGAGCACAGATGCTCAAAAGCAGCAAAGCTGAAGAGCCTGGCTCAGCTTCACTAGTGTGCAATTGACTGACTGCGAAAAACAAAGCAACAGAGCACCGGGCTTCTGGGCGCTGTGAAGGCAATTGCCAAAACCAGGCAGCTGCTCCTTCCCAAGCACAGGCAGCTGCCTATGTTCTTGCTTGTCGACAAACTCACCGCTGCCCTTCTTTTCAGCAGCTGCCACCGTCTTCGGTGCATCTCGGAGCCTCTGGCGACGAGCAAGACTTGCCAAGGTGGGACGCATCAGGACCAAGTCAAAACCCAGGCAAGTTGTCCTGGAACGCTTTCCATTCGCTTGCCGAGAGTGAATTCAACAGGCAGGAGAGCGGCAGCCACCGTCCTCCGGCAGTCGGAAGGCTTCACACACAAGCCCGCTTCTTTGCGGCTTCGTTCTTCGCCTCTTCTAAGCAACCGCGATCTCTGCCTCTCGGAGGCGAAGAAGCGGCTAATTCGCATACAGCTCAGTAAAGCGGCAGCGGAGCGCTCCGGAGCGCCGCTTCAAGCCGAAAGACGCCGGGAAACGGCACTTTCCTCCGGATAGCTCCGGAGCCGCGCTTCTGCTTCTCTAGTCATCTCTAGCTTAGCGAAAAGCTTTCCCACTCCATTTGGCAAGGGGAGAGCGTACCTGCACTGCACACTAACCGCGGTTTGCAAAGAAAGAGGATTTGCTGCACATTCCAAGGACACGGCTCTCTCCGAGGCAATCTGCAACCTGCTGTCAGATGGAAGTGCTCTCTGCCCTCTCCTGCCCAGCTCTAGGTACTAGCGGGCACTTTCCAGCCTGGCCGAGGCAAACAACCTCGAGAGATGTCACAGAGCCTAAGTGGAGCACAGATGCTCAAAAGCAGCAAAGCTGAAGAGCCTGGCTCAGCTTCACTAGTGTGCAATTGACTGACTGCGAAAAACAAAGCAGCAGAGCACCGGGCTTCTGGGCGCTGTGAAGGCAATTGCCAAAACCAGGCAGCTGCTCCTTCCCAAGCACAGGCAGCTGCCTATGTTCTTGCTTGTCGACAAACTCACCGCTGCCCTTCTTTTCAGCAGCTGCCACCGTCTTCGGTGTATCTCGGAGCCTCTGGCGACGAGCAAGACTTGCCAAGGTGGGACGCATCAGGACCAAGTCAAAACCCAGGCAAGTTGTCCTGGAACGCTTTCCATTCGCTTGCCGAGAGTGAATTCAAGAGGCAGGAGAGCGGCAGCCACCGTCCTCCGGCAGTCTGAAGGCTTCACACACAAGCCCGCTTCTTTGCGGCTTCGTTCTTCGCCTCTTCCAAGCAACCGCGATCTCTGCTTCTCGGAGGCGAAGAAGCGGCTAATTCGCGCACAGTTCAATAGAGCGGCAGCAAAGCGCTCCGGAGCGCCGCTTCAAGCCGAAAGACCCCGGGAAACGGCACTTTCCTCCGGATAGCTCCGGAGCCGCGCTTCTGCTTCTCTAGTCATCTCTAGCTTAGCGAAAAGCTTTCCCACTCCATTTGGCAAGGGGAGAGCGTACCTGCACTGCACACTAACCGCGGTTTGCAAAGAAAGAGGATTTGCTGCACATTCCAAGGACACGGCTCTTTCCGAGGCAATCTGCAACCTGCTGTCAGATGCAAGTGCTCTCTGCCCTCTCCTGCCCAGCTCTAGGTACTAGCGGGCACTTGCCAGCCTGGCCGAGGCAAACAACCTCGAGAGATGTCACAGAGCATAAGTGGGGCACAGATGCTCAAAAGCAGCAAAGCTGAAGAGCCTGGCTCAGCTTCACTAGTGTGCAATTGACTGACTGCGAAAAACAAAGCAGCAGAGCACCGGGCTTCTGGGCGCTGTGAAGGCAATTGCCAAAACCAGGCAGTTTCTCCTTCCCAAGCACAGGCAGCTGCCTATGTTCTTGCTTGTCGACAAACTCACCGCTGCCCTTCTTTTCAGCAGCTGCCACCGTCTTCTGTGTATCTCGGAGCCTCTGGCGACGAGCAAGACTTGCCAAGGTGGGACGCATCAGGACCAAGTCAAAACCCAGGCAAGTTGTCCTGGAACGCTTTCCATTCGCTTGCCGAGAGTGAATTCAACAGGTAGGAGAGCGGCAGCAACCGTCCTCCGGCAGTCTGAAGGCTTCACACACAAGCCCGCTTCTTTGCGGCTTCGTTCTTCGCCTCTTCCAAGCAATCGCCATCTCTGCTTCTCGGAGGCGAAGAAGCGGCTAATTCGCGCACAGTTCAATAGAGCGGCAGCGCAGCGCTCCGGAGCGCCGCTTCAAGCCGAAAGACGCCGGGAAACGGCACTTTCCTCCGGATAGCTCCGGAGCCGCGCTTCTGCTTCTCTAGTCATCTCTAGCTTAGCGAAAAGCTTTCCCACTCCATTTGGCAAGGGGAGAGCGTACCTGCACTGCACACTAACCGCGGTTTGCAAAGAAAGAGGATTTGCTGCACATTCCAAGGACACGGCTCTCTCCGAGGCAATCTGCAACCTGCTGTCAGATGGAAGTGCTCTCTGCCCTCTCCTGCCCAGCTCTAGGTACTAGCGGGCACTTTCCAGCCTGGCCGAGGCAAACAACCTCGAGAGATGTCACAGAGCCTAAGTGGAGCACAGATGCTCAAAAGCAGCAAAGCTGAAGAGCCTGGCTCAGCTTCACTAGTGTGCAATTGACTGACTGCGAAAAACAAAGCAGCAGAGCACCGGGCTTCTGGGCGCTGTGAAGGCAATTGCCAAAACCAGGCAGCTGCTCCTTCCCAAGCACAGGCAGCTGCCTATGTTCTTGCTTGTCGACAAACTCACCGCTGCCCTTCTTTTCAGCAGCTGCCACCGTCTTCGGTGCATCTCGGAGCCTCTGGCGACGAGCAAGACTTGCCAAGGTGGGACGCATCAGGACCAAGTCAAAACCCAGGCAAGTTGTCCTGGAACGCTTTCCATTCGCTTGCCGAGAGTGAATTCAACAGGTAGGAGAGCGGCAGCCACCGTCCTCCGGCAGTCTGAAGGCTTCACACACAAGCCCGCTTCTTTGCGGCTTCGTTCTTCGCCTCTTCCAAGCAACCGCGATCTCTGCTTCTCAGAGGCGAAGAAGCGGCTAATTCGCGCACAGTTCAATAGAGCGGCAGCAAAGCGCTCCGGAGCGCCGCTTCAAGCCGAAAGACGCCGGGAAACGGCACTTTCCTCCGGATTGCTCCGGAGCCGCGCTTCTGCTTCTCTAGTCATCTCTAGCTTAGCGAAAAGCTTTCCCACTCCATTTGGCAAGGGGAGAGCGTACCTGCACTGCACACTAACCGCGGTTTGCAAAGAAAGAGGATTTGCTGCACATTCCAAGGACACGGCTCTTTCCGAGGCAATCTGCAACCTGCTGTCAGATGCAAGTGCTCTCTGCCCTCTCCTGCCCAGCTCTAGCTACTAGCGGGCACTTTCCAGCCTGGCCGAGGCAAACAACCTCGAGAGATGTCACAGAGCCTAAGTGGAGCACAGATGCTCAAAAGCAGCAAAGCTGAAGAGCCTGGCTCAGCTTCACTAGTGTGCAATTGACTGACTGCGAAAAACAAAGCAGCAGAGCACCGGGCTTCTGGGCGCTGTGAAGGCAATTGCCAAAACCAGGCAGCTGCTCCTTCCCAAGCACAGGCAGCTGCCTATGTTCTTGCTTGTCGACAAACTCACCGCTGCCCTTCTTTTCAGCAGCTGCCACCGTCTTCGGTGCATCTCGGAGCCTCTGGCGACGAGCAAGACTTGCCAAGGTGGGACGCATCAGGACCAAGTCAAAACCCAGGCAAGTTGTCCTGGAACGCTTTCCATTCGCTTGCCGAGAGTGAATTCAACAGGTAGGAGAGCGGCAGCCACCGTCCTCCGGCAGTCGGAAGGCTTCACACACAAGCCCGCTTCTTTGCGGCTTCGTTCTTCGCCTCTTCCAAGCAATCGCCATCTCTGCTTCTCGGAGGCGAAGAAGCGGCTAATTCGCGCACAGCTCAGTAGAGCGGCAGCAAAGCGCTCCGGAGCGCCGCTTCAAGCCGAAAGACGCCGGGAAACGGCACTTTCCTCCGGATTGCTCCGGAGCCGCGCTTCTGCTTCTCTAGTCATCTCTAGCTTAGCGAAAAGCTTTCCCACTCCATTTGGCAAGGGGAGAGCGTACCTGCACTGCACACTAACCGCGGTTTGCAAAGAAAGAGGATTTGCTGCACATTCCAAGGACACGGCTCTCTCCGAGGCAATCTGCAACCTGCTGTCAGATGGAAGTGCTCTCTGCCCTCTCCTGCCCAGCTCTAGCTACTAGCGGGCACTTTCCAGCCTGGCCGAGGCAAACAACCTCGAGAGATGTCACAGAGCCTAAGTGGAGCACAGATGCTCAAAAGCAGCAAAGCTGAAGAGCCTGGCTCAGCTTCACTAGTGTGCAATTGACTGACTGCGAAAAACAAAGCAGCAGAGCACCGGGCTTCTGGGCGCTGTGAAGGCAATTGCCAAAACCAGGCAGCTGCTCCTTCCCAAGCACAGGCAGCTGCCTATGTTCTTGCTTGTCGACAAACTCACCGCTGCCCTTCTTTTCAGCAGCTGCCACCGTCTTCGGTGCATCTCGGAGCCTCTGGCGACGAGCAAGACTTGCCAAGGTGGGACGCATCAGGACCAAGTCAAAACCCAGGCAAGTTGTCCTGGAACGCTTTCCATTCGCTTGCCGAGAGTGAATTCAACAGGTAGGAGAGCGGCAGCCACCGTCCTCCGGCAGTCGGAAGGCTTCACACACAAGCCCGCTTCTTTGCGGCTTCGTTCTTCGCCTCTTCCAAGCAATCGCCATCTCTGCTTCTCGGAGGCGAAGAAGCGGCTAATTCGCGCACAGCTCAGTAGAGCGGCAGCAAAGCGCTCCGGAGCGCCGCTTCAAGCCGAAAGACGCCGGGAAACGGCACTTTCCTCCGGATTGCTCCGGAGCCGCGCTTCTGCTTCTCTAGTCATCTCTAGCTTAGCGAAAAGCTTTCCCACTCCATTTGGCAAGGGGAGAGCGTACCTGCACTGCACACTAACCGCGGTTTGCAAAGAAAGAGGATTTGCTGCACATTCCAAGGACACGGCTCTCTCCGAGGCAATCTGCAACCTGCTGTCAGATGGAAGTGCTCTCTGCCCTCTCCTGCCCAGCTCTAGCTACTAGCGGGCACTTTCCAGCCTGGCCGAGGCAAACAACCTCGAGAGATGTCACAGAGCCTAAGTGGAGCACAGATGCTCAAAAGCAGCAAAGCTGAAGAGCCTGGCTCAGCTTCACTAGTGTGCAATTGACTGACTGCGAAAAACAAAGCAGCAGAGCACCGGGCTTCTGGGCGCTGTGAAGGCAATTGCCAAAACCAGGCAGCTGCTCCTTCCCAAGCACAGGCAGCTGCCTATGTTCTTGCTTGTCGACAAACTCACCGCTGCCCTTCTTTTCAGCAGCTGCCACCGTCTTCGGTGTATCTCGGAGCCTCTGGCGACGAGCAAGACTTGCCAAGGTGGGACGCATCAGGACCAAGTCAAAACCCAGGCAAGTTGTCCTGGAACGCTTTCCATTCGCTTGCCGAGAGTGAATTCAAGAGGCAGGAGAGCGGCAGCCACCGTCCTCCGGCAGTCTGAAGGCTTCACACACAAGCCCGCTTCTTTGCGGCTTCGTTCTTCGCCTCTTCCAAGCAATCGCCATCTCTGCTTCTCGGAGGCGAAGAAGCGGCTAATTCGCGCACAGTTCAATAGAGCGGCAGCAAAGCGCTCCGGAGCGCCGCTTCAAGCCGAAAGACCCCGGGAAACGGCACTTTCCTCCGGATAGCTCCGGAGCCGCGCTTCTGCTTCTCTAGTCATCTCTAGCTTAGCGAAAAGCTTTCCCACTCCATTTGGCAAGGGGAGAGCGTACCTGCACTGCACACTAACCGCGGTTTGCAAAGAAAGAGGATTTGCTGCACATTCCAAGGACACGGCTCTTTCCGAGGCAATCTGCAACCTGCTGTCAGATGGAAGTGCTCTCTGCCCTCTCCTGCCCAGCTCTAGGTACTAGCGGGCACTTTCCAGCCTGGCCGAGGCAAACAACCTCGAGAGATGTCACAGAGCATAAGTGGGGCACAGATGCTCAAAAGCAGCAAAGCTGAAGAGCCTGGCTCAGCTTCACTAGTGTGCAATTGACTGACTGCGAAAAACAAAGCAGCAGAGCACCGGGCTTCTGGGCGCTGTGAAGGCAATTGCCAAAACCAGGCAGCTGCTCCTTCCCAAGCACAGGCAGCTGCCTATGTTCTTGCTTGTCGACAAACTCACCGCTGCCCTTCTTTTCAGCAGCTGCCACCGTCTTCTGTGTATCTCGGAGCCTCTGGCGACGAGCAAGACTTGCCAAGGTGGGACGCATCAGGACCAAGTCAAAACCCAGGCAAGTTGTCCTGGAACGCTTTCCATTCGCTTGCCGAGAGTGAATTCAACAGGTAGGAGAGCGGCAGCAACCGTCCTCCGGCAGTCTGAAGGCTTCACACACAAGCCCGCTTCTTTGCGGCTTCGTTCTTCGCCTCTTCCAAGCAATCGCCATCTCTGCTTCTCGGAGGCGAAGAAGCGGCTAATTCGCGCACAGTTCAATAGAGCGGCAGCGCAGCGCTCCGGAGCGCCGCTTCAAGCCGAAAGACGCCGGGAAACGGCACTTTCCTCCGGATAGCTCCGGAGCCGCGCTTCTGCTTCTCTAGTCATCTCTAGCTTAGCGAAAAGCTTTCCCACTCCATTTGGCAAGGGGAGAGCGTACCTGCACTGCACACTAACCGCGGTTTGCAAAGAAAGAGGATTTGCTGCACATTCCAAGGACACGGCTCTCTCCGAGGCAATCTGCAACCTGCTGTCAGATGGAAGTGCTCTCTGCCCTCTCCTGCCCAGCTCTAGGTACTAGCGGGCACTTTCCAGCCTGGCCGAGGCAAACAACCTCGAGAGATGTCACAGAGCCTAAGTGGAGCACAGATGCTCAAAAGCAGCAAAGCTGAAGAGCCTGGCTCAGCTTCACTAGTGTGCAATTGACTGACTGCGAAAAACAAAGCAGCAGAGCACCGGGCTTCTGGGCGCTGTGAAGGCAATTGCCAAAACCAGGCAGCTGCTCCTTCCCAAGCACAGGCAGCTGCCTATGTTCTTGCTTGTCGACAAACTCACCGCTGCCCTTCTTTTCAGCAGCTGCCACCGTCTTCGGTGCATCTCGGAGCCTCTGGCGACGAGCAAGACTTGCCAAGGTGGGACGCATCAGGACCAAGTCAAAACCCAGGCAAGTTGTCCTGGAACGCTTTCCATTCGCTTGCCGAGAGTGAATTCAACAGGTAGGAGAGCGGCAGCCACCGTCCTCCGGCAGTCTGAAGGCTTCACACACAAGCCCGCTTCTTTGCGGCTTCGTTCTTCGCCTCTTCCAAGCAACCGCGATCTCTGCTTCTCAGAGGCGAAGAAGCGGCTAATTCGCGCACAGTTCAATAGAGCGGCAGCAAAGCGCTCCGGAGCGCCGCTTCAAGCCGAAAGACGCCGGGAAACGGCACTTTCCTCCGGATTGCTCCGGAGCCGCGCTTCTGCTTCTCTAGTCATCTCTAGCTTAGCGAAAAGCTTTCCCACTCCATTTGGCAAGGGGAGAGCGTACCTGCACTGCACACTAACCGCGGTTTGCAAAGAAAGAGGATTTGCTGCACATTCCAAGGACACGGCTCTCTCCGAGGCAATCTGCAACCTGCTGTCAGATGGAAGTGCTCTCTGCCCTCTCCTGCCCAGCTCTAGCTACTAGCGGGCACTTTCCAGCCTGGCCGAGGCAAACAACCTCGAGAGATGTCACAGAGCCTAAGTGGAGCACAGATGCTCAAAAGCAGCAAAGCTGAAGAGCCTGGCTCAGCTTCACTAGTGTGCAATTGACTGACTGCGAAAAACAAAGCAGCAGAGCACCGGGCTTCTGGGCGCTGTGAAGGCAATTGCCAAAACCAGGCAGCTGCTCCTTCCCAAGCACAGGCAGCTGCCTATGTTCTTGCTTGTCGACAAACTCACCGCTGCCCTTCTTTTCAGCAGCTGCCACCGTCTTCGGTGCATCTCGGAGCCTCTGGCGACGAGCAAGACTTGCCAAGGTGGGACGCATCAGGACCAAGTCAAAACCCAGGCAAGTTGTCCTGGAACGCTTTCCATTCGCTTGCCGAGAGTGAATTCAACAGGTAGGAGAGCGGCAGCCACCGTCCTCCGGCAGTCTGAAGGCTTCACACACAAGCCCGCTTCTTTGCGGCTTCGTTCTTCGCCTCTTCCAAGCAACCGCGATCTCTGCTTCTCAGAGGCGAAGAAGCGGCTAATTCGCGCACAGTTCAATAGAGCGGCAGCAAAGCGCTCCGGAGCGCCGCTTCAAGCCGAAAGACGCCGGGAAACGGCACTTTCCTCCGGATTGCTCCGGAGCCGCGCTTCTGCTTCTCTAGTCATCTCTAGCTTAGCGAAAAGCTTTCCCACTCCATTTGGCAAGGGGAGAGCGTACCTGCACTGCACACTAACCGCGGTTTGCAAAGAAAGAGGATTTGCTGCACATTCCAAGGACACGGCTCTTTCCGAGGCAATCTGCAACCTGCTGTCAGATGGAAGTGCTCTCTGCCCTCTCCTGCCCAGCTCTAGGTACTAGCGGGCACTTTCCAGCCTGGGCAAGGCAAACAACCTCGAGAGATGTCACAGAGCATAAGTGGAGCACAGATGCTCAAAAGCAGCAAAGCTGAAGAGCCTGGCTCAGCTTCACTAGTGTGCAATTGACTGACTGCGAAAAACAAAGCAGCAGAGCACCGGGCTTCTGGGCGCTGTGAAGGCAATTGCCAAAACCAGGCAGCTGCTCCTTCCCAAGCACAGGCAGCTGCCTATGTTCTTGCTTGTCGACAAACTCACCGCTGCCCTTCTTTTCAGCAGCTGCCACCGTCTTCGGTGCATCTCGGAGCCTCTGGCGACGAGCAAGACTTGCCAAGGTGGGACGCATCAGGACCAAGTCAAAACCCAGGCAAGTTGTCCTGGAACGCTTTCCATTCGCTTGCCGAGAGTGAATTCAAGAGGCAGGAGAGCGGCAGCCACCGTCCTCCAGCAGTCGGAAGGCTTCACACACAAGCCCGCTTCTTTGCGGCTTCGTTCGTCGCCTCTTCTAAGCAACCGCGATCTCTGCTTCTCGGAGGCGAAGAAGCGGCTAATTCGCGCACAGCTCAGTAAAGCGGCAGCGGAGCGCTCCGGAGCGCCGCTTCAAGCCGAAAGACCCCGGGAAACGGCACTTTCCTCCGGATAGCTCCGGAGCCGCGCTTCTGCTTCTCTAGTCATCTCTAGCTTAGCGAAAAGCTTTCCCACTCCATTTGGCAAGGGGAGAGCGTACCTGCACTGCACACTAACCGCGGTTTGCAAAGAAAGAGGATTTGCTGCACATTCCAAGGACACGGCTCTTTCCGAGGCAATCTGCAACCTGCTGTCAGATGCAAGTGCTCTCTGCCCTCTCCTGCCCAGCTCTAGGTACTAGCGGGCACTTTCCAGCCTGGCCGAGGCAAACAACCTCGAGAGATGTCACAGAGCCTAAGTGGAGCACAGATGCTCAAAAGCAGCAAAGCTGAAGAGCCTGGCTCAGCTTCACTAGTGTGCAATTGACTGACTGCGAAAAACAAAGCAGCAGAGCACCGGGCTTCTGGGCGCTGTGAAGGCAATTGCCAAAACCAGGCAGCTGCTCCTTCCCAAGCACAGGCAGCTGCCTATGTTCTTGCTTGTCGACAAACTCACCGCTGCCCTTCTTTTCAGCAGCTGCCACCGTCTTCTGTGCATCTCGCAGCCTCTGGCGACGAGCAAGACTTGCCAAGGTGGGACGCATCAGGACCAAGTCAAAACCCAGGCAAGTTGTCCTGGAACGCTTTCCATTCGCTTGCCGAGAGTGAATTCAACAGGTAGGAGAGCGGCAGCCACCGTCCTCCGGCAGTCGGAAGGCTTCACACACAAGCCCGCTTCTTTGCGGCTTCGTTCTTCGCCTCTTCCAAGCAATCGCCATCTCTGCTTCTCGGAGGCGAAGAAGCGGCTAATTCGCGCACAGCTCAGTAGAGCGGCAGCAAAGCGCTCCGGAGCGCCGCTTCAAGCCGAAAGACGCCGGGGAAACGGCACTTTCCTCCGGATTGCTCCGGAGCCGCGCTTCTGCTTCTCTAGTCATCTCTAGCTTAGCGAAAAGCTTTCCCACTCCATTTGGCAAGGGGAGAGCGTACCTGCACTGCACACTAACCGCGGTTTGCAAAGAAAGAGGATTTGCTGCACATTCCAAGGACACGGCTCTCTCCGAGGCAATCTGCAACCTGCTGTCAGATGGAAGTGCTCTCTGCCCTCTCCTGCCAGCTCTAGCTACTAGCGGGCACTTTCCAGCCTGGCCGAGGCAAACAACCTCGAGAGATGTCACAGAGCCTAAGTGGAGCACAGATGCTCAAAAGCAGCAAAGCTGAAGAGCCTGGCTCAGCTTCACTAGTGTGCAATTGACTGACTGCGAAAAACAAAGCAGCAGAGCACCGGGCTTCTGGGCGCTGTGAAGGCAATTGCCAAAACCAGGCAGCTGCTCCTTCCCAAGCACAGGCAGCTGCCTATGTTCTTGCTTGTCGACAAACTCACCGCTGCCCTTCTTTTCAGCAGCTGCCACCGTCTTCGGTGCATCTCGGAGCCTCTGGCGACGAGCAAGACTTGCCAAGGTGGGACGCATCAGGACCAAGTCAAAACCCAGGCAAGTTGTCCTGGAACGCTTTCCATTCGCTTGCCGAGAGTGAATTCAAGAGGCAGGAGAGCGGCAGCCACCGTCCTCCAGCAGTCGGAAGGCTTCACACACAAGCCCGCTTCTTTGCGGCTTCGTTCGTCGCCTCTTCTAAGCAACCGCGATCTCTGCTTCTCGGAGGCGAAGAAGCGGCTAATTCGCGCACAGCTCAGTAAAGCGGCAGCGGAGCGCTCCGGAGCGCCGCTTCAAGCCGAAAGACCCCGGGAAACGGCACTTTCCTCCGGATAGCTCCGGAGCCGCGCTTCTGCTTCTCTAGTCATCTCTAGCTTAGCGAAAAGCTTTCCCACTCCATTTGGCAAGGGGAGAGCGTACCTGCACTGCACACTAACCGCGGTTTGCAAAGAAAGAGGATTTGCTGCACATTCCAAGGACACGGCTCTTTCCGAGGCAATCTGCAACCTGCTGTCAGATGCAAGTGCTCTCTGCCCTCTCCTGCCCAGCTCTAGGTACTAGCGGGCACTTTCCAGCCTGGCCGAGGCAAACAACCTCGAGAGATGTCACAGAGCCTAAGTGGAGCACAGATGCTCAAAAGCAGCAAAGCTGAAGAGCCTGGCTCAGCTTCACTAGTGTGCAATTGACTGACTGCGAAAAACAAAGCAGCAGAGCACCGGGCTTCTGGGCGCTGTGAAGGCAATTGCCAAAACCAGGCAGCTGCTCCTTCCCAAGCACAGGCAGCTGCCTATGTTCTTGCTTGTCGACAAACTCACCGCTGCCCTTCTTTTCAGCAGCTGCCACCGTCTTCTGTGTATCTCGGAGCCTCTGGCGACGAGCAAGACTTGCCAAGGTGGGACGCATCAGGACCAAGTCAAAACCCAGGCAAGTTGTCCTGGAACGCTTTCCATTCGCTTGCCGAGAGTGAATTCAACAGGTAGGAGAGCGGCAGCCACCGTCCTCCGGCAGTCGGAAGGCTTCACACACAAGCCCGCTTCTTTGCGGCTTCGTTCTTCGCCTCTTCCAAGCAATCGCCATCTCTGCTTCTCGGAGGCGAAGAAGCGGCTAATTCGCGCACAGCTCAGTAGAGCGGCAGCAAAGCGCTCCGGAGCGCCGCTTCAAGCCGAAAGACGCCGGGAAACGGCACTTTCCTCCGGATTGCTCCGGAGCCGCGCTTCTGCTTCTCTAGTCATCTCTAGCTTAGCGAAAAGCTTTCCCACTCCATTTGGCAAGGGGAGAGCGTACCTGCACTGCACACTAACCGCGGTTTGCAAAGAAAGAGGATTTGCTGCACATTCCAAGGACACGGCTCTCTCCGAGGCAATCTGCAACCTGCTGTCAGATGGAAGTGCTCTCTGCCCTCTCCTGCCCAGCTCTAGCTACTAGCGGGCACTTTCCAGCCTGGCCGAGGCAAACAACCTCGAGAGATGTCACAGAGCCTAAGTGGAGCACAGATGCTCAAAAGCAGCAAAGCTGAAGAGCCTGGCTCAGCTTCACTAGTGTGCAATTGACTGACTGCGAAAAACAAAGCAGCAGAGCACCGGGCTTCTGGGCGCTGTGAAGGCAATTGCCAAAACCAGGCAGCTGCTCCTTCCCAAGCACAGGCAGCTGCCTATGTTCTTGCTTGTCGACAAACTCACCGCTGCCCTTCTTTTCAGCAGCTGCCACCGTCTTCGGTGCATCTCGGAGCCTCTGGCGACGAGCAAGACTTGCCAAGGTGGGACGCATCAGGACCAAGTCAAAACCCAGGCAAGTTGTCCTGGAACGCTTTCCATTCGCTTGCCGAGAGTGAATTCAACAGGTAGGAGAGCGGCAGCCACCGTCCTCCGGCAGTCTGAAGGCTTCACACACAAGCCCGCTTCTTTGCGGCTTCGTTCTTCGCCTCTTCCAAGCAACCGCGATCTCTGCTTCTCAGAGGCGAAGAAGCGGCTAATTCGCGCACAGTTCAATAGAGCGGCAGCAAAGCGCTCCGGAGCGCCGCTTCAAGCCGAAAGACGCCGGGAAACGGCACTTTCCTCCGGATTGCTCCGGAGCCGCGCTTCTGCTTCTCTAGTCATCTCTAGCTTAGCGAAAAGCTTTCCCACTCCATTTGGCAAGGGGAGAGCGTACCTGCACTGCACACTAACCGCGGTTTGCAAAGAAAGAGGATTTGCTGCACATTCCAAGGACACGGCTCTCTCCGAGGCAATCTGCAACCTGCTGTCAGATGGAAGTGCTCTCTGCCCTCTCCTGCCCAGCTCTAGGTACTAGCGGGCACTTTCCAGCCTGGGCAAGGCAAACAACCTCGAGAGATGTCACAGAGCATAAGTGGAGCACAGATGCTCAAAAGCAGCAAAGCTGAAGAGCCTGGCTCAGCTTCACTAGTGTGCAATTGACTGACTGCGAAAAACAAAGCAGCAGAGCACCGGGCTTCTGGGCGCTGTGAAGGCAATTGCCAAAACCAGGCAGCTGCTCCTTCCCAAGCACAGGCAGCTGCCTATGTTCTTGCTTGTCGACAAACTCACCGCTGCCCTTCTTTTCAGCAGCTGCCACCGTCTTCGGTGCATCTCGGAGCCTCTGGCGACGAGCAAGACTTGCCAAGGTGGGACGCATCAGGACCAAGTCAAAACCCAGGCAAGTTGTCCTGGAACGCTTTCCATTCGCTTGCCGAGAGTGAATTCAAGAGGCAGGAGAGCGGCAGCCACCGTCCTCCAGCAGTCGGAAGGCTTCACACACAAGCCCGCTTCTTTGCGGCTTCGTTCGTCGCCTCTTCTAAGCAACCGCGATCTCTGCTTCTCGGAGGCGAAGAAGCGGCTAATTCGCGCACAGCTCAGTAAAGCGGCAGCGGAGCGCTCCGGAGCGCCGCTTCAAGCCGAAAGACCCCGGGAAACGGCACTTTCCTCCGGATAGCTCCGGAGCCGCGCTTCTGCTTCTCTAGTCATCTCTAGCTTAGCGAAAAGCTTTCCCACTCCATTTGGCAAGGGGAGAGCGTACCTGCACTGCACACTAACCGCGGTTTGCAAAGAAAGAGGATTTGCTGCACATTCCAAGGACACGGCTCTTTCCGAGGCAATCTGCAACCTGCTGTCAGATGCAAGTGCTCTCTGCCCTCTCCTGCCCAGCTCTAGCTACTAGCGGGCACTTTCCAGCCTGGCCGAGGCAAACAACCTCGAGAGATGTCACAGAGCCTAAGTGGAGCACAGATGCTCAAAAGCAGCAAAGCTGAAGAGCCTGGCTCAGCTTCACTAGTGTGCAATTGACTGACTGCGAAAAACAAAGCAGCAGAGCACCGGGCTTCTGGGCGCTGTGAAGGCAATTGCCAAAACCAGGCAGCTGCTCCTTCCCAAGCACAGGCAGCTGCCTATGTTCTTGCTTGTCGACAAACTCACCGCTGCCCTTCTTTTCAGCAGCTGCCACCGTCTTCGGTGCATCTCGGAGCCTCTGGCGACGAGCAAGACTTGCCAAGGTGGGACGCATCAGGACCAAGTCAAAACCCAGGCAAGTTGTCCTGGAACGCTTTCCATTCGCTTGCCGAGAGTGAATTCAACAGGCAGGAGAGCGGCAGCCACCGTCCTCCAGCAGTCGGAAGGCTTCACACACAAGCCCGCTTCTTTGCGGCTTCGTTCGTCGCCTCTTCCAAGCAATCGCCATCTCTGCTTCTCGGAGGCGAAGAAGCGGCTAATTCGCGCACAGCTCAGTAGAGCGGCAGCAAAGCGCTCCGGAGCGCCGCTTCAAGCCGAAAGACGCCGGGAAACGGCACTTTCCTCCGGATTGCTCCGGAGCCGCGCTTCTGCTTCTCTAGTCATCTCTAGCTTAGCGAAAAGCTTTCCCACTCCATTTGGCAAGGGGAGAGCGTACCTGCACTGCACACTAACCGCGGTTTGCAAAGAAAGAGGATTTGCTGCACATTCCAAGGACACGGCTCTCTCCGAGGCAATCTGCAACCTGCTGTCAGATGGAAGTGCTCTCTGCCCTCTCCTGCCCAGCTCTAGGTACTAGCGGGCACTTTCCAGCCTGGCCGAGGCAAACAACCTCCAGAGATGTCACAGAGCATAAGTGGGGCACAGATGCTCAAAAGCAGCAAAGCTGAAGAGCCTGGCTCAGCTTCACTAGTGTGCAATTGACTGACTGCGAAAAACAAAGCAGCAGAGCACCGGGCTTCTGGGCGCTGTGAAGGCAATTGCCAAAACCAGGCAGCTGCTCCTTCCCAAGCACAGGCAGCTGCCTATGTTCTTGCTTGTCGACAAACTCACCGCTGCCCTTCTTTTCAGCAGCTGCCACCGTCTTCGGTGCATCTCGGAGCCTCTGGCGACGAGCAAGACTTGCCAAGGTGGGACGCATCAGGACCAAGTCAAAACCCAGGCAAGTTGTCCTGGAACGCTTTCCATTCGCTTGCCGAGAGTGAATTCAAGAGGCAGGAGAGCGGCAGCCACCGTCCTCCGGCAGTCTGAAGGCTTCACACACAAGCCCGCTTCTTTGCGGCTTCGTTCTTCGCCTCTTCCAAGCAACCTCGATCTCTGCTTCTCGGAGGCGAAGAAGCGGCTAATTCGCGCACAGCTCAATAGAGCGGCAGCGGAGCGCTCCGGAGCGCCGCTTCAAGCCGAAAGACGCCGGGAAACGGCACTTTCCTCCGGATAGCTCCGGAGCCGCGCTTCTGCTTCTCTAGTCATCTCTAGCTTAGCGAAAAGCTTTCCCACTCCATTTGGCAAGGGGAGAGCGTACCTGCACTGCACACTAACCGCGGTTTGCAAAGAAAGAGGATTTGCTGCACATTCCAAGGACACGGCTCTCTCCGAGGCAATCTGCAACCTGCTGTCAGATGGAAGTTCTCTCTGCCCTCTCCTGCCCAGCTCTAGGTACTAGCGGGCACTTTCCAGCCTGGCCGAGGCAAACAACCTCGAGAGATGTCACAGAGCCTAAGTGGAGCACAGATGCTCAAAAGCAGCAAAGCTGAAGAGCCTGGCTCAGCTTCACTAGTGTGCAATTGACTGACTGCGAAAAACAAAGCAGCAGAGCACCGGGCTTCTGGGCGCTGTGAAGGCAATTGCCAAAACCAGGCAGCTGCTCCTTCCCAAGCACAGGCAGCTGCCTATGTTCTTGCTTGTCGACAAACTCACCGCTGCCCTTCTTTTCAGCAGCTGCCACCGTCTTCTGTGTATCTCGGAGCCTCTGGCGACGAGCAAGACTTGCCAAGGTGGGACGCATCAGGACCAAGTCAAAACCCAGGCAAGTTGTCCTGGAACGCTTTCCATTCGCTTGCCGAGAGTGAATTCAACAGGTAGGAGAGCGGCAGCCACCGTCCTCCGGCAGTCTGAAGGCTTCACACACAAGCCCGCTTCTTTGCGGCTTCGTTCTTCGCCTCTTCCAAGCAACCGCGATCTCTGCTTCTCAGAGGCGAAGAAGCGGCTAATTCGCGCACAGTTCAATAGAGCGGCAGCAAAGCGCTCCGGAGCGCCGCTTCAAGCCGAAAGACGCCGGGAAACGGCACTTTCCTCCGGATTGCTCCGGAGCCGCGCTTCTGCTTCTCTAGTCATCTCTAGCTTAGCGAAAAGCTTTCCCACTCCATTTGGCAAGGGGGAGAGCGTACCTGCACTGCACACTAACCGCGGTTTGCAAAGAAAGAGGATTTGCTGCACATTCCAAGGACACGGCTCTCTCCGAGGCAATCTGCAACCTGCTGTCAGATGGAAGTGCTCTCTGCCCTCTCCTGCCCAGCTCTAGGTACTAGCGGGCACTTTCCAGCCTGGGCAAGGCAAACAACCTCGAGAGATGTCACAGAGCATAAGTGGAGCACAGATGCTCAAAAGCAGCAAAGCTGAAGAGCCTGGCTCAGCTTCACTAGTGTGCAATTGACTGACTGCGAAAAACAAAGCAGCAGAGCACCGGGCTTCTGGGCGCTGTGAAGGCAATTGCCAAAACCAGGCAGCTGCTCCTTCCCAAGCACAGGCAGCTGCCTATGTTCTTGCTTGTCGACAAACTCACCGCTGCCCTTCTTTTCAGCAGCTGCCACCGTCTTCGGTGCATCTCGGAGCCTCTGGCGACGAGCAAGACTTGCCAAGGTGGGACGCATCAGGACCAAGTCAAAACCCAGGCAAGTTGTCCTGGAACGCTTTCCATTCGCTTGCCGAGAGTGAATTCAAGAGGCAGGAGAGCGGCAGCCACCGTCCTCCAGCAGTCGGAAGGCTTCACACACAAGCCCGCTTCTTTGCGGCTTCGTTCGTCGCCTCTTCTAAGCAACCGCGATCTCTGCTTCTCGGAGGCGAAGAAGCGGCTAATTCGCGCACAGCTCAGTAAAGCGGCAGCGGAGCGCTCCGGAGCGCCGCTTCAAGCCGAAAGACCCCGGGAAACGGCACTTTCCTCCGGATAGCTCCGGAGCCGCGCTTCTGCTTCTCTAGTCATCTCTAGCTTAGCGAAAAGCTTTCCCACTCCATTTGGCAAGGGGAGAGCGTACCTGCACTGCACACTAACCGCGGTTTGCAAAGAAAGAGGATTTGCTGCACATTCCAAGGACACGGCTCTTTCCGAGGCAATCTGCAACCTGCTGTCAGATGCAAGTGCTCTCTGCCCTCTCCTGCCCAGCTCTAGGTACTAGCGGGCACTTTCCAGCCTGGCCGAGGCAAACAACCTCGAGAGATGTCACAGAGCCTAAGTGGAGCACAGATGCTCAAAAGCAGCAAAGCTGAAGAGCCTGGCTCAGCTTCACTAGTGTGCAATTGACTGACTGCGAAAAACAAAGCAGCAGAGCACCGGGCTTCTGGGCGCTGTGAAGGCAATTGCCAAAACCAGGCAGCTGCTCCTTCCCAAGCACAGGCAGCTGCCTATGTTCTTGCTTGTCGACAAACTCACCGCTGCCCTTCTTTTCAGCAGCTGCCACCGTCTTCTGTGTATCTCGGAGCCTCTGGCGACGAGCAAGACTTGCCAAGGTGGGACGCATCAGGACCAAGTCAAAACCCAGGCAAGTTGTCCTGGAACGCTTTCCATTCGCTTGCCGAGAGTGAATTCAACAGGTAGGAGAGCGGCAGCCACCGTCCTCCGGCAGTCGGAAGGCTTCACACACAAGCCCGCTTCTTTGCGGCTTCGTTCTTCGCCTCTTCCAAGCAATCGCCATCTCTGCTTCTCGGAGGCGAAGAAGCGGCTAATTCGCGCACAGCTCAGTAGAGCGGCAGCAAAGCGCTCCGGAGCGCCGCTTCAAGCCGAAAGACGCCGGGGAAACGGCACTTTCCTCCGGATTGCTCCGGAGCCGCGCTTCTGCTTCTCTAGTCATCTCTAGCTTAGCGAAAAGCTTTCCCACTCCATTTGGCAAGGGGAGAGCGTACCTGCACTGCACACTAACCGCGGTTTGCAAAGAAAGAGGATTTGCTGCACATTCCAAGGACACGGCTCTCTCCGAGGCAATCTGCAACCTGCTGTCAGATGGAAGTGCTCTCTGCCCTCTCCTGCCCAGCTCTAGCTACTAGCGGGCACTTTCCAGCCTGGCCGAGGCAAACAACCTCGAGAGATGTCACAGAGCCTAAGTGGAGCACAGATGCTCAAAAGCAGCAAAGCTGAAGAGCCTGGCTCAGCTTCACTAGTGTGCAATTGACTGACTGCGAAAAACAAAGCAGCAGAGCACCGGGCTTCTGGGCGCTGTGAAGGCAATTGCCAAACCAGGCAGCTGCTCCTTCCCAAGCACAGGCAGCTGCCTATGTTCTTGCTTGTCGACAAACTCACCGCTGCCCTTCTTTTCAGCAGCTGCCACCGTCTTCGGTGCATCTCGGAGCCTCTGGCGACGAGCAAGACTTGCCAAGGTGGGACGCATCAGGACCAAGTCAAAACCCAGGCAAGTTGTCCTGGAACGCTTTCCATTCGCTTGCCGAGAGTGAATTCAACAGGTAGGAGAGCGGCAGCCACCGTCCTCCGGCAGTCTGAAGGCTTCACACACAAGCCCGCTTCTTTGCGGCTTCGTTCTTCGCCTCTTCCAAGCAACCGCGATCTCTGCTTCTCAGAGGCGAAGAAGCGGCTAATTCGCGCACAGTTCAATAGAGCGGCAGCAAAGCGCTCCGGAGCGCCGCTTCAAGCCGAAAGACGCCGGGAAACGGCACTTTCCTCCGGATTGCTCCGGAGCCGCGCTTCTGCTTCTCTAGTCATCTCTAGCTTAGCGAAAAGCTTTCCCACTCCATTTGGCAAGGGGAGATCGTACCTGCACTGCACACTAACCGCGGTTTGCAAAGAAAGAGGATTTGCTGCACATTCCAAGGACACGGCTCTCTCCGAGGCAATCTGCAACCTGCTGTCAGATGGAAGTGCTCTCTGCCCTCTCCTGCCCAGCTCTAGGTACTAGCGGGCACTTTCCAGCCTGGGCAAGGCAAACAACCTCGAGAGATGTCACAGAGCATAAGTGGAGCACAGATGCTCAAAAGCAGCAAAGCTGAAGAGCCTGGCTCAGCTTCACTAGTGTGCAATTGACTGACTGCGAAAAACAAAGCAGCAGAGCACCGGGCTTCTGGGCGCTGTGAAGGCAATTGCCAAAACCAGGCAGTTTCTCCTTCCCAAGCACAGGCAGCTGCCTATGTTCTTGCTTGTCGACAAACTCACCGCTGCCCTTCTTTTCAGCAGCTGCCACCGTCTTCGGTGCATCTCGGAGCCTCTGGCGACGAGCAAGACTTGCCAAGGTGGGACGCATCAGGACCAAGTCAAAACCCAGGCAAGTTGTCCTGGAACGCTTTCCATTCGCTTGCCGAGAGTGAATTCAAGAGGCAGGAGAGCGGCAGCCACCGTCCTCCAGCAGTCGGAAGGCTTCACACACAAGCCCGCTTCTTTGCGGCTTCGTTCGTCGCCTCTTCTAAGCAACCGCGATCTCTGCTTCTCGGAGGCGAAGAAGCGGCTAATTCGCGCACAGTTCAATAGAGCGGCAGCAAAGCGCTCCAGAGCGCCGCTTCAAGCCGAAAGACCCCGGGAAACGGCACTTTCCTCCGGATTGCTCCGGAGCCGCGCTTCTGCTTCTCTAGTCATCTCTAGCTTAGCGAAAAGCTTTCCCACTCCATTTGGCAAGGGGAGAGCGTACCTGCACTGCACACTAACCGCGGTTTGCAAAGAAAGAGGATTTGCTGCACATTCCAAGGACACGGCTCTTTCCGAGGCAATCTGCAACCTGCTGTCAGCTGGAAGTGCTCTCTGCCCTCTCCTGCCCAGCTCTAGGTACTAGCGGGCACTTGCCAGCCTGGCCGAGGCAAACAACCTCGAGAGATGTCACAGAGCATAAGTGGGGCACAGATGCTCAAAAGCAGCAAAGCTGAAGAGCCTGGCTCAGCTTCACTAGTGTGCAATTGACTGACTGCGAAAAACAAAGCAGCAGAGCACCGGGCTTCTGGGCGCTGTGAAGGCAATTGCCAAAACCAGGCAGCTGCTCCTTCCCAAGCACAGGCAGCTGCCTATGTTCTTGCTTGTGACAAACTCACCGCTGCCCTTCTTTTCAGCAGCTGCCACCGTCTTCTGTGCATCTCGGAGCCTCTGGCGACGAGCAAGACTTGCCAAGGTGGGACGCATCAGGACCAAGTCAAAACCCAGGCAAGTTGTCCTGGAACGCTTTCCATTCGCTTGCCGAGAGTGAATTCAACAGGTAGGAGAGCGGCAGCCACCGTCCTCCGGCAGTCGGAAGGCTTCACACACAAGCCCGCTTCTTTGCGGCTTCGTTCTTCGCCTCTTCCAAGCAATCGCCATCTCTGCTTCTCGGAGGCGAAGAAGCGGCTAATTCGCGCACAGTTCAATAGAGCGGCAGCAAAGCGCTCCAGAGCGCCGCTTCAAGCCGAAAGACCCCGGGAAACGGCACTTTCCTCCGGATTGCTCCGGAGCCGCGCTTCTGCTTCTCTAGTCATCTCTAGCTTAGCGAAAAGCTTTCCCACTCCATTTGGCAAGGGGAGAGCGTACCTGCACTGCACACTAACCGCGGTTTGCAAAGAAAGAGGATTTGCTGCACATTCCAAGGACACGGCTCTTTCCGAGGCAATCTGCAACCTGCTGTCAGCTGGAAGTGCTCTCTGCCCTCTCCTGCCCAGCTCTAGGTACTAGCGGGCACTTGCCAGCCTGGCCGAGGCAAACAACCTCGAGAGATGTCACAGAGCATAAGTGGGGCACAGATGCTCAAAAGCAGCAAAGCTGAAGAGCCTGGCTCAGCTTCACTAGTGTGCAATTGACTGACTGCGAAAAACAAAGCAGCAGAGCACCGGGCTTCTGGGCGCTGTGAAGGCAATTGCCAAAACCAGGCAGCTGCTCCTTCCCAAGCACAGGCAGCTGCCTATGTTCTTGCTTGTCGACAAACTCACCACTGCCCTTCTTTTCAGCAGCTGCCACCGTCTTCGGTGCATCTCGGAGCCTCTGGCGACGAGCAAGACTTGCCAAGGTGGGACGCATCAGGACCAAGTCAAAACCCAGGCAAGTTGTCCTGGAACGCTTTCCATTCGCTTGCCGAGAGTGAATTCAACAGGCAGGAGAGCGGCAGCCACCGTCCTCCGGCAGTCGGAAGGCTTGGCACACAAGCCCGCTTCTTTGCGGCTTCGTTCTTCGCCTCTTCTAAGCAACCGCGATCTCTGCTTCTCGGAGGCGAAGAAGCGGCTAATTCGCGCACAGCTCACTAAAGCGGCAGCGGAGCGCTCCGGAGCGCCGCTTCAAGCCGAAAGACGCCGGGAAACGGCACTTTCCTCCGGATAGCTCCGGAGCCGCGCTTCTGCTTCTCTAGTCATCTCTAGCTTAGCGAAAAGCTTTCCCACTCCATTTGGCAAGGGGAGAGCGTACCTGCACTGCACACTAACCGCGGTTTGCAAAGAAAGAGGATTTGCTGCACATTCCAAGGACACGGCTCTCTCCGAGGCAATCTGCAACCTGCTGTCAGATGGAAGTGCTCTCTGCCCTCTCCTGCCCAGCTCTAGCTACTAGCGGGCACTTTCCAGCCTGGGCGAGGCAAACAACCTCGAGAGATGTCACAGAGCCTAAGTGGAGCACAGATGCTCAAAAGCAGCAAAGCTGAAGAGCCTGGCTCAGCTTCACTAGTGTGCAATTGACTGACTGCGAAAAACAAAGCAGCAGAGCACCGGGCTTCTGGGCGCTGTGAAGGCAATTGCCAAAACCAGGCAGCTGCTCCTTCCCAAGCACAGGCAGCTGCCTATGTTCTTGCTTGTCGACAAACTCACCGCTGCCCTTCTTTTCAGCAGCTGCCACCGTCTTCGGTGTATCTCGGAGCCTCTGGCGACGAGCAAGACTTGCCAAGGTGGGACGCATCAGGACCAAGTCAAAACCCAGGCAAGTTGTCCTGGAACGCTTTCCATTCGCTTGCCGAGAGTGAATTCAAGAGGCAGGAGAGCGGCAGCCACCGTCCTCCGGCAGTCTGAAGGCTTCACACACAAGCCCGCTTCTTTGCGGCTTCGTTCTTCGCCTCTTCCAAGCAACCGCGATCTCTGCTTCTCGGAGGCGAAGAAGCGGCTAATTCGCGCACAGCTCAATAGAGCGGCAGCGGAGCGCTCCGGAGCGCCGCTTCAAGCCGAAAGACCCCGGGAAACGGCACTTTCCTCCGGATAGCTCCGGAGCCGCGCTTCTGCTTCTCTAGTCATCTCTAGCTTAGCGAAAAGCTTTCCCACTCCATTTGGCAAGGGGAGAGCGTACCTGCACTGCACACTAACCGCGGTTTGCAAAGAAAGAGGATTTGCTGCACATTCCAAGGACACGGCTCTCTCCGAGGCAATCTGCAACCTGCTGTCAGATACAAGTGCTCTCTGCCCTCTCCTGCCCAGCTCTAGGTACTAGCGGGCACTTTCCAGCCTGGCCGAGGCAAACAACCTCGAGAGATGTCACAGAGCCTAAGTGGAGCACAGATGCTCAAAAGCAGCAAAGCTGAAGAGCCTGGCTCAGCTTCACTAGTGTGCAATTGACTGACTGCGAAAAACAAAGCAGCAGAGCACCGGGCTTCTGGGCGCTGTGAAGGCAATTGCCAAAACCAGGCAGCTGCTCCTTCCCAAGCACAGGCAGCTGCCTATGTTCTTGCTTGTCGACAAACTCACCGCTGCCCTTCTTTTCAGCAGCTGCCACCGTCTTCTGTGCATCTCGGAGCCTCTGGCGACGAGCAAGACTTGCCAAGGTGGGACGCATCAGGACCAAGTCAAAACCCAGGCAAGTTGTCCTGGAACGCTTTCCATTCGCTTGCCGAGAGTGAATTCAACAGGTAGGAGAGCGGCAGCCACCGTCCTCCGGCAGTCTGAAGGCTTCACACACAAGCCCGCTTCTTTGCGGCTTCGTTCTTCGCCTCTTCCAAGCAACCGCGATCTCTGCTTCTCAGAGGCGAAGAAGCGGCTAATTCGCGCACAGTTCAATAGAGCGGCAGCAAAGCGCTCCGGAGCGCCGCTTCAAGCCGAAAGACGCCGGGAAACGGCACTTTCCTCCGGATTGCTCCGGAGCCGCGCTTCTGCTTCTCTAGTCATCTCTAGCTTAGCGAAAAGCTTTCCCACTCCATTTGGCAAGGGGAGAGCGTACCTGCACTGCACACTAACCGCGGTTTGCAAAGAAAGAGGATTTGCTGCACATTCCAAGGACACGGCTCTCTCCGAGGCAATCTGCAACCTGCTGTCAGATGGAAGTGCTCTCTGCCCTCTCCTGCCCAGCTCTAGCTACTAGCGGGCACTTTCCAGCCTGGCCGAGGCAAACAACCTCGAGAGATGTCACAGAGCCTAAGTGGAGCACAGATGCTCAAAAGCAGCAAAGCTGAAGAGCCTGGCTCAGCTTCACTAGTGTGCAATTGACTGACTGCGAAAAACAAAGCAGCAGAGCACCGGGCTTCTGGGCGCTGTGAAGGCAATTGCCAAAACCAGGCAGCTGCTCCTTCCCAAGCACAGGCAGCTGCCTATGTTCTTGCTTGTCGACAAACTCACCGCTGCCCTTCTTTTCAGCAGCTGCCACCGTCTTCGGTGCATCTCGGAGCCTCTGGCGACGAGCAAGACTTGCCAAGGTGGGACGCATCAGGACCAAGTCAAAACCCAGGCAAGTTGTCCTGGAACGCTTTCCATTCGCTTGCCGAGAGTGAATTCAACAGGTAGGAGAGCGGCAGCCACCGTCCTCCGGCAGTCTGAAGGCTTCACACACAAGCCCGCTTCTTTGCGGCTTCGTTCTTCGCCTCTTCCAAGCAACCGCGATCTCTGCTTCTCGGAGGCGAAGAAGCGGCTAATTCGCGCACAGTTCAATAGAGCGGCAGCAAAGCGCTCCGGAGCGCCGCTTCAAGCCGAAAGACGCCGGGAAACGGCACTTTCCTCCGGATAGCTCCGGAGCCGCGCTTCTGCTTCTCTAGTCATCTCTAGCTTAGCGAAAAGCTTTCCCACTCCATTTGGCAAGGGGAGAGCGTACCTGCACTGCACACTAACCGCGGTTTGCAAAGAAAGAGGATTTGCTGCACATTCCAAGGACACGGCTCTTTCCGAGGCAATCTGCAACCTGCTGTCAGATGCAAGTGCTCTCTGCCCTCTCCTGCCCAGCTCTAGCTACTAGCGGGCACTTTCCAGCCTGGCCGAGGCAAACAACCTCGAGAGATGTCACAGAGCCTAAGTGGAGCACAGATGCTCAAAAGCAGCAAAGCTGAAGAGCCTGGCTCAGCTTCACTAGTGTGCAATTGACTGACTGCGAAAAACAAAGCAGCAGAGCACCGGGCTTCTGGGCGCTGTGAAGGCAATTGCCAAAACCAGGCAGCTGCTCCTTCCCAAGCACAGGCAGCTGCCTATGTTCTTGCTTGTCGACAAACTCACCGCTGCCCTTCTTTTCAGCAGCTGCCACCGTCTTCTGTGTATCTCGGAGCCTCTGGCGACGAGCAAGACTTGCCAAGGTGGGACGCATCAGGACCAAGTCAAAACCCAGGCAAGTTGTCCTGGAACGCTTTCCATTCGCTTGCCGAGAGTGAATTCAACAGGTAGGAGAGCGGCAGCCACCGTCCTCCGGCAGTCGGAAGGCTTCACACACAAGCCCGCTTCTTTGCGGCTTCGTTCTTCGCCTCTTCCAAGCAATCGCCATCTCTGCTTCTCGGAGGCGAAGAAGCGGCTAATTCGCGCACAGCTCAGTAGAGCGGCAGCAAAGCGCTCCGGAGCGCCGCTTCAAGCCGAAAGACGCCGGGAAACGGCACTTTCCTCCGGATTGCTCCGGAGCCGCGCTTCTGCTTCTCTAGTCATCTCTAGCTTAGCGAAAAGCTTTCCCACTCCATTTGGCAAGGGGAGAGCGTACCTGCACTGCACACTAACCGCGGTTTGCAAAGAAAGAGGATTTGCTGCACATTCCAAGGACACGGCTCTCTCCGAGGCAATCTGCAACCTGCTGTCAGATGGAAGTGCTCTCTGCCCTCTCCTGCCCAGCTCTAGGTACTAGCGGGCACTTTCCAGCCTGGCCGAGGCAAACAACCTCCAGAGATGTCACAGAGCATAAGTGGGGCACAGATGCTCAAAAGCAGCAAAGCTGAAGAGCCTGGCTCAGCTTCACTAGTGTGCAATTGACTGACTGCGAAAAACAAAGCAGCAGAGCACCGGGCTTCTGGGCGCTGTGAAGGCAATTGCCAAAACCAGGCAGCTGCTCCTTCCCAAGCACAGGCAGCTGCCTATGTTCTTGCTTGTCGACAAACTCACCGCTGCCCTTCTTTTCAGCAGCTGCCACCGTCTTCGGTGCATCTCGGAGCCTCTGGCGACGAGCAAGACTTGCCAAGGTGGGACGCATCAGGACCAAGTCAAAACCCAGGCAAGTTGTCCTGGAACGCTTTCCATTCGCTTGCCGAGAGTGAATTCAACAGGTAGGAGAGCGGCAGCCACCGTCCTCCGGCAGTCTGAAGGCTTCACACACAAGCCCGCTTCTTTGCGGCTTCGTTCTTCGCCTCTTCCAAGCAATCGCCATCTCTGCTTCTCGGAGGCGAAGAAGCGGCTAATTCGCGCACAGCTCAGTAGAGCGGCAGCAAAGCGCTCCGGAGCGCCGCTTCAAGCCGAAAGACGCCGGGAAACGGCACTTTCCTCCGGATTGCTCCGGAGCCGCGCTTCTGCTTCTCTAGTCATCTCTAGCTTAGCCAAAAGCTTTCCCACTCCAGTTGGCAAGGGGAGAGCGTACCTGCACTGCACACTAACCGCGGTTTGCAAAGAAAGAGGATTTGCTGCACATTCCAAGGACACGGCTCTTTCCGAGGCAATCTGCAACCTGCTGTCAGATGGAAGTGCTCTCTGCCCTCTCTTGCCCAGCTCTAGGTACTAGCGGGCACTTTCCAGCCTGGGCGAGGCAAACAACCTCGAGAGATGTCACAGAGCATAAGTGGGGCACAGATGCTCAAAAGCAGCAAAGCTGAAGAGCCTGGCTCAGCTTCACTAGTGTGCAATTGACTGACTGCGAAAAACAAAGCAGCAGAGCACCGGGCTTCTGGGCGCTGTGAAGGCAATTGCCAAAACCAGGCAGCTGCTCCTTCCCAAGCACAGGCAGCTGCCTATGTTCTTGCTTGTCGACAAACTCACCGCTGCCCTTCTTTTCAGCAGCTGCCACCGTCTTCTGTGCATCTCGGAGCCTCTGGCGACGAGCAAGACTTGCCAAGGTGGGACGCATCAGGACCAAGTCAAAACCCAGGCAAGTTGTCCTGGAACGCTTTCCATTCGCTTGCCGAGAGTGAATTCAAGAGGCAGGAGAGCGGCAGCCACCGTCCTCCGGCAGTCTGAAGGCTTCACACACAAGCCCGCTTCTTTGCGGCTTCGTTCTTCGCCTCTTCCAAGCAACCGCGATCTCTGCTTCTCGGAGGCGAAGAAGCGGCTAATTCGCGCACAGCTCAGTAGAGCGGCAGCGGAGCGCTCCGGAGCGCCGCTTCAAGCCGAAAGACGCCGGGAAACGGCACTTTCCTCCGGATAGCTCCGGAGCCGCGCTTCTGCTTCTCTAGTCATCTCTAGCTTAGCGAAAAGCTTTCCCACTCCATTTGGCAAGGGGAGAGCGTACCTGCACTGCACACTAACCGCGGTTTGCAAAGAAAGAGGATTTGCTGCACATTCCAAGGACACGGCTCTTTCCGAGGCAATCTGCAACCTGCTGTCAGATGGAAGTGCTCTCTGCCCTCTCCTGCCCAGCTCTAGGTACTAGCGGGCACTTTCCAGCCTGGGCGAGGCAAACAACCTCGAGAGATGTCACAGAGCCTAAGTGGAGCACAGATGCTCAAAAGCAGCAAAGCTGAAGAGCCTGGCTCAGCTTCACTAGTGTGCAATTGACTGACTGCGAAAAACAAAGCAGCAGAGCACCGGGCTTCTGGGCGCTGTGAAGGCAATTGCCAAAACCAGGCAGTTTCTCTTTCCCAAGCACAGGCAGCTGCCTATGTTCTTGCTTGTCGACAAACTCACCGCTGCCCTTCTTTTCAGCAGCTGCCACCGTCTTCTGTGCATCTCGGAGCCTCTGGCGACGAGCAAGACTTGCCAAGGTGGGAGGCATCAGGACCAAGTCAAAACCCAGGCAAGTTGTCCTGGAACGCTTTCCATTCGCTTGCCGAGAGTGAATTCAACAGGTAGGAGAGCGGCAGCCACCGTCCTCCGGCAGTCGGAAGGCTTCGCACACAAGCCCGCTTCTTTGCGGCTTCGTTCTTCGCCTCTTCCAAGCAATCGCCATCTCTGCTTCTCAGAGGCGAAGAAGCGGCTAATTCGCGCACAGCTCAGTAGAGCGGCAGCAAAGCGCTCCGGAGCGCCGCTTCAAGCCGAAAGACGCCGGGAAACGGCACTTTCCTCCGGATTGCTCCGGAGCCGCGCTTCTGCTTCTCTAGTCATCTCTAGCTTAGCCAAAAGCTTTCCCACTCCAGTTGGCAAGGGGAGAGCGTACCTGCACTGCACACTAACCGCGGTTTGCAAAGAAAGAGGATTTGCTGCACATTCCAAGGACACGGCTCTTTCCGAGGCAATCTGCAACCTGCTGTCAGATGGAAGTGCTCTCTGCCCTCTCCTGCCCAGCTCTAGGTACTAGCGGGCACTTTCCAGCCTGGCCGAGGCAAACAACCTCGAGAGATGTCACAGAGCATAAGTGGGGCACAGATGCTCAAAAGCAGCAAAGCTGAAGAGCCTGGCTCAGCTTCACTAGTGTGCAATTGACTGACTGCGAAAAACAAAGCAGCAGAGCACCGGGCTTCTGGGCGCTGTGAAGGCAATTGCCAAAACCAGGCAGCTGCTCCTTCCCAAGCACAGGCAGCTGCCTATGTTCTTGCTTGTCGACAAACTCACCGCTGCCCTTCTTTTCAGCAGCTGCCACCGTCTTCGGTGCATCTCGGAGCCTCTGGCGACGAGCAAGACTTGCCAAGGTGGGACGCATCAGGACCAAGTCAAAACCCAGGCAAGTTGTCCTGGAACGCTTTCCATTCGCTTGCCGAGAGTGAATTCAAGAGGCAGGAGAGCGGCAGCCACCGTCCTCCGGCAGTCTGAAGGCTTCACACACAAGCCCGCTTCTTTGCGGCTTCGTTCTTCGCCTCTTCCAAGCAACCGCGATCTCTGCTTCTCGGAGGCGAAGAAGCGGCTAATTCGCGCACAGCTCAATAGAGCGGCAGCGGAGCGCTCCGGAGCGCCGCTTCAAGCCGAAAGACGCCGGGGAAACGGCACTTTCCTCCGGATAGCTCCGGAGCCGCGCTTCTGCTTCTCTAGTCATCTCTAGCTTAGCGAAAAGCTTTCCCACTCCATTTGGCAAGGGGAGAGCGTACCTGCACTGCACACTAACCGCGGTTTGCAAAGAAAGAGGATTTGCTGCACATTCCAAGGACACGGCTCTTTCCGAGGCAATCTGCAACCTGCTGTCAGATGCAAGTGCTCTCTGCCCTCTCCTGCCCAGCTCTAGGTACTAGCGGGCACTTTCCAGCCTGGGCGAGGCAAACAACCTCGAGAGATGTCACAGAGCCTAAGTGGAGCACAGATGCTCAAAAGCAGCAAAGCTGAAGAGCCTGGCTCAGCTTCACTAGTGTGCAATTGACTGACTGCGAAAAACAAAGCAGCAGAGCACCGGGCTTCTGGGCGCTGTGAAGGCAATTGCCAAAACCAGGCAGTTTCTCTTTCCCAAGCACAGGCAGCTGCCTATGTTCTTGCTTGTCGACAAACTCACCGCTGCCCTTCTTTTCAGCAGCTGCCACCGTCTTCTGTGCATCTCGGAGCCTCTGGCGACGAGCAAGACTTGCCAAGGTGGGACGCATCAGGACCAAGTCAAAACCCAGGCAAGTTGTCCTGGAACGCTTTCCATTCGCTTGCCGAGAGTGAATTCAACAGGTAGGAGAGCGGCAGCCACCGTCCTCCGGCAGTCGGAAGGCTTCACACACAAGCCCGCTTCTTTGCGGCTTCGTTCTTCGCCTCTTCCAAGCAATCGCCATCTCTGCTTCTCGGAGGCGAAGAAGCGGCTAATTCGCGCACAGTTCAATAGAGCGGCAGCAAAGCGCTCCAGAGCGCCGCTTCAAGCCGAAAGACCCCGGGAAACGGCACTTTCCTCCGGATTGCTCCGGAGCCGCGCTTCTGCTTCTCTAGTCATCTCTAGCTTAGCGAAAAGCTTTCCCACTCCATTTGGCAAGGGGAGAGCGTACCTGCACTGCACACTAACCGCGGTTTGCAAAGAAAGAGGATTTGCTGCACATTCCAAGGACACGGCTCTTTCCGAGGCAATCTGCAACCTGCTGTCAGATGGAAGTGCTCTCTGCCCTCTCCTGCCCAGCTCTAGGTACTAGCGGGCACTTTCCAGCCTGGCCGAGGCAAACAACCTCGAGAGATGTCACAGAGCATAAGTGGGGCACAGATGCTCAAAAGCAGCAAAGCTGAAGAGCCTGGCTCAGCTTCACTAGTGTGCAATTGACTGACTGCGAAAAACAAAGCAGCAGAGCACCGGGCTTCTGGGCGCTGTGAAGGCAATTGCCAAAACCAGGCAGCTGCTCCTTCCCAAGCACAGGCAGCTGCCTATGTTCTTGCTTGTCGACAAACTCACCGCTGCCCTTCTTTTCAGCAGCTGCCACCGTCTTCGGTGCATCTCGGAGCCTCTGGCGACGAGCAAGACTTGCCAAGGTGGGACGCATCAGGACCAAGTCAAAACCCAGGCAAGTTGTCCTGGAACGCTTTCCATTCGCTTGCCGAGAGTGAATTCAACAGGTAGGAGAGCGGCAGCCACCGTCCTCCGGCAGTCTGAAGGCTTCACACACAAGCCCGCTTCTTTGCGGCTTCGTTCTTCGCCTCTTCCAAGCAACCGCGATCTCTGCTTCTCAGAGGCGAAGAAGCGGCTAATTCGCGCACAGTTCAATAGAGCGGCAGCAAAGCGCTCCGGAGCGCCGCTTCAAGCCGAAAGACGCCGGGAAACGGCACTTTCCTCCGGATAGCTCCGGAGCCCGCGCTTCTGCTTCTCTAGTCATCTCTAGCTTAGCGAAAAGCTTTCCCACTCCATTTGGCAAGGGGAGAGCGTACCTGCACTGCACACTAACCGCGGTTTGCAAAGAAAGAGGATTTGCTGCACATTCCAAGGACACGGCTCTCTCCGAGGCAATCTGCAACCTGCTGTCAGATGCAAGTGCTCTCTGCCCTCTCCTGCCCAGCTCTAGGTACTAGCGGGCACTTTCCAGCCTGGGCAAGGCAAACAACCTCGAGAGATGTCACAGAGCCTAAGTGGAGCACAGATGCTCAAAAGCAGCAAAGCTGAAGAGCCTGGCTCAGCTTCACTAGTGTGCAATTGACTGACTGCGAAAAACAAAGCAGCAGAGCACCGGGCTTCTGGGCGCTGTGAAGGCAATTGCCAAAACCAGGCAGTTTCTCCTTCCCAAGCACAGGCAGCTGCCTATGTTCTTGCTTGTCGACAAACTCACCGCTGCCCTTCTTTTCAGCAGCTGCCACCGTCTTCTGTGTATCTCGGAGCCTCTGGCGACGAGCAAGACTTGCCAAGGTGGGACGCATCAGGACCAAGTCAAAACCCAGGCAAGTTGTCCTGGAACGCTTTCCATTCGCTTGCCGAGAGTGAATTCAACAGGTAGGAGAGCGGCAGCCACCGTCCTCCGGCAGTCTGAAGGCTTCACACACAAGCCCGCTTCTTTGCGGCTTCGTTCTTCGCCTCTTCCAAGCAACCGCGATCTCTGCTTCTCGGAGGCGAAGAAGCGGCTAATTCGCGCACAGCTCAATAGAGCGGCAGCGGAGCGCTCCGGAGCGCCGCTTCAAGCCGAAAGACCCCGGGAAACGGCACTTTCCTCCGGATAGCTCCGGAGCCGCGCTTCTGCTTCTCTAGTCATCTCTAGCTTAGCCAAAAGCTTTCCCACTCCAGTTGGCAAGGGGAGAGCGTACCTGCACTGCACACTAACCGCGGTTTGCAAAGAAAGAGGATTTGCTGCACATTCCAAGGACACGGCTCTTTCCGAGGCAATCTGCAACCTGCTGTCAGATGGAAGTGCTCTCTGCCCTCTCTTGCCCAGCTCTAGGTACTAGCGGGCACTTTCCAGCCTGGCCGAGGCAAACAACCTCGAGAGATGTCACAGAGCATAAGTGGAGCACAGATGCTCAAAAGCAGCAAAGCTGAAGAGCCTGGCTCAGCTTCACTAGTGTGCAATTGACTGACTGCGAAAAACAAAGCAGCAGAGCACCGGGCTTCTGGGCGCTGTGAAGGCAATTGCCAAAACCAGGCAGCTGCTCCTTCCCAAGCACAGGCAGCTGCCTATGTTCTTGCTTGTCGACAAACTCACCGCTGCCCTTCTTTTCAGCAGCTGCCACCGTCTTCGGTGCATCTCGGAGCCTCTGGCGACGAGCAAGACTTGCCAAGGTGGGACGCATCAGGACCAAGTCAAAACCCAGGCAAGTTGTCCTGGAACGCTTTCCATTCGCTTGCCGAGAGTGAATTCAAGAGGCAGGAGAGCGGCAGCCACCGTCCTCCGGCAGTCTGAAGGCTTCACACACAAGCCCGCTTCTTTGCGGCTTCGTTCTTCGCCTCTTCCAAGCAACCGCGATCTCTGCTTCTCGGAGGCGAAGAAGCGGCTAATTCGCGCACAGCTCAATAGAGCGGCAGCGGAGCGCTCCGGAGCGCCGCTTCAAGCCGAAAGACGCCGGGAAACGGCACTTTCCTCCGGATAGCTCCGGAGCCGCGCTTCTGCTTCTCTAGTCATCTCTAGCTTAGCGAAAAGCTTTCCCACTCCATTTGGCAAGGGGAGAGCGTACCTGCACTGCACACTAACCGCGGTTTGCAAAGAAAGAGGATTTGCTGCACATTCCAGGACACGGGTCTTTCCGAGGCAATCTGCAACCTGCTGTCAGATGGAAGTGCTCTCTGCCCTCTCCTGCCCAGCTCTAGGTACTAGCGGGCACTTTCCAGCCTGGCCGAGGCAAACAACCTCGAGAGATGTCACAGAGCCTAAGTGGAGCACAGATGCTCAAAAGCAGCAAAGCTGAAGAGCCTGGCTCAGCTTCACTAGTGTGCAATTGACTGACTGCGAAAAACAAAGCAGCAGAGCACCGGGCTTCTGGGCGCTGTGAAGGCAATTGCCAAAACCAGGCAGCTGCTCCTTCCCAAGCACAGGCAGCTGCCTATGTTCTTGCTTGTCGACAAACTCACCGCTGCCCTTCTTTTCAGCAGCTGCCACCGTCTTCTGTGTATCTCGGAGCCTCTGGCGACGAGCAAGACTTGCCAAGGTGGGACGCATCAGGACCAAGTCAAAACCCAGGCAAGTTGTCCTGGAACGCTTTCCATTCGCTTGCCCAGAGTGAATTCAACAGGTAGGAGAGCGGCAGCCACCGTCCTCCGGCAGTCGGAAGGCTTCACACACCAGCCCGCTTCTTTGCGGCTTCGTTCTTCGCCTCTTCCAAGCAATCGCCATCTCTGCTTCTCGGAGGCGAAGAAGCGGCTAATTCGCGCACAGTTCAATAGAGCGGCAGCAAAGCGCTCCGGAGCGCCGCTTCAAGCCGAAAGACGCCGGGAAACGGCACTTTCCTCCGGATAGCTCCGGAGCCGCGCTTCTGCTTCTCTAGTCATCTCTAGCTTAGCGAAAAGCTTTCCCACTCCATTTGGCAAGGGGAGAGCGTACCTGCACTGCACACTAACCGCGGTTTGCAAAGAAAGAGGATTTGCTGCACATTCCAAGGACACGGCTCTTTCCGAGGCAATCTGCAACCTGCTGTCAGATGCAAGTGCTCTCTGCCCTCTCCTGCCCAGCTCTAGGTACTAGCGGGCACTTTCCAGCCTGGCCGAGGCAAACAACCTCGAGAGATGTCACAGAGCCTAAGTGGAGCACAGATGCTCAAAAGCAGCAAAGCTGAAGAGCCTGGCTCAGCTTCACTAGTGTGCAATTGACTGACTGCGAAAAACAAAGCAGCAGAGCACCGGGCTTCTGGGCGCTGTGAAGGCAATTGCCAAAACCAGGCAGTTTCTCCTTCCCAAGCACAGGCAGCTGCCTATGTTCTTGCTTGTCGACAAACTCACCGCTGCCCTTCTTTTCAGCAACTGCCACCGTCTTCTGTGTATCTCGGAGCCTCTGGCGACGAGCAAGACTTGCCAAGGTGGGACGCATCAGGACCAAGTCAAAACGCAGGCAAGTTGTCCTGGAACGCTTTCCATTCGCTTGCCGAGAGTGAATTCAACAGGTAGGAGAGCGGCAGCCACCGTCCTCCGGCAGTCTGAAGGCTTCACACACAAGCCCGCTTCTTTGCGGCTTCGTTCTTCGCCTCTTCCAAGCAATCGCCATCTCTGCTTCTCGGAGGCGAAGAAGCGGCTAATTCGCGCACAGTTCAATAGAGCGGCAGCAAAGCGCTCCAGAGCGCCGCTTCAAGCCGAAAGACCCCGGGAAACGGCACTTTCCTCCGGATAGCTCCGGAGCCGCGCTTCTGCTTCTCTAGTCATCTCTAGCTTAGCGAAAAGCTTTCCCACTCCATTTGGCAAGGGGAGAGCGTACCTGCACTGCACACTAACCGCGGTTTGCAAAGAAAGAGGATTTGCTGCACATTCCAAGGACACGGCTCTTTCCGAGGCAATCTGCAACCTGCTGTCAGATGGAAGTGCTCTCTGCCCTCTCCTGCCCAGCTCTAGGTACTAGCGGGCACTTTCCAGCCTGGCCGAGGCAAACAACCTCGAGAGATGTCACAAAGCATAAGTGGGGCACAGATGCTCAAAAGCAGCAAAGCTGAAGAGCCTGGCTCAGCTTCACTAGTGTGCAATTGACTGACTGCGAAAAACAAAGCAGCAGAGCACCGGGCTTCTGGGCGCTGTGAAGGCAATTGCCAAAACCAGGCAGCTGCTCCTTCCCAAGCACAGGCAGCTGCCTATGTTCTTGCTTGTCGACAAACTCACCGCTGCCCTTCTTTTCAGCAGCTGCCACCGTCTTCGGTGCATCTCGGAGCCTCTGGCGACGAGCAAGACTTGCCAAGGTGGGAGCATCAGGACCAAGTCAAAACCCAGGCAAGTTGTCCTGGAACGCTTTCCATTCGCTTGCCGAGAGTGAATTCAACAGGTAGGAGAGCGGCAGCCACCGTCCTCCGGCAGTCGGAAGGCTTCACACACCAGCCCGCTTCTTTGCGGCTTCGTTCTTCGCCTCTTCTAAGCAACCGCGATCTCTGCTTCTCGGAGGCGAAGAAGCGGCTAATTCGCGCACAGCTCAGTAGAGCGGCAGCAAAGCGCTCCGGAGCGCCGCTTCAAGCCGAAAGACGCCGGGAAACGGCACTTTCCTCCGGATAGCTCCGGAGCCGCGCTTCTGCTTCTCTAGTCATCTCTAGCTTAGCCAAAAGCTTTCCCACTCCATTTGGCAAGGGGAGAGCGTACCTGCACTGCACACTAACCGCGGTTTGCAAAGAAAGAGGATTTGCTGCACATTCCAAGGACACGGGTCTTTCCGAGGCAATCTGCAACCTGCTGTCAGATGGAAGTGCTCTCTGCCCTCTCCTGCCCAGCTCTAGGTACTAGCGGGCACTTTCCAGCCTGGCCGAGGCAAACAACCTCGAGAGATGTCACAGAGCATAAGTGGAGCACAGATGCTCAAAAGCAGCAAAGCTGAAGAGCCTGGCTCAGCTTCACTAGTGTGCAATTGACTGACTGCGAAAAACAAAGCAGCAGAGCACCGGGCTTCTGGGCGCTGTGAAGGCAATTGCCAAAACCAGGCAGCTGCTCCTTCCCAAGCACAGGCAGCTGCCTATGTTCTTGCTTGTCGACAAACTCACCGCTGCCCTTCTTTTCAGCAGCTGCCACCGTCTTCTGTGTATCTCGGAGCCTCTGGCGACGAGCAAGACTTGCCAAGGTGGGACGCATCAGGACCAAGTCAAAACCCAGGCAAGTTGTCCTGGAACGCTTTCCATTCGCTTGCCCAGAGTGAATTCAACAGGTAGGAGAGCGGCAGCCACCGTCCTCCGGCAGTCGGAAGGCTTCACACACCAGCCCGCTTCTTTGCGGCTTCGTTCTTCGCCTCTTCCAAGCAATCGCCATCTCTGCTTCTCGGAGGCGAAGAAGCGGCTAATTCGCGCACAGTTCAATAGAGCGGCAGCAAAGCGCTCCGGAGCGCCGCTTCAAGCCGAAAGACGCCGGGAAACGGCACTTTCCTCCGGATAGCTCCGGAGCCGCGCTTCTGCTTCTCTAGTCATCTCTAGCTTAGCGAAAAGCTTTCCCACTCCATTTGGCAAGGGGAGAGCGTACCTGCACTGCACACTAACCGCGGTTTGCAAAGAAAGAGGATTTGCTGCACATTCCAAGGACACGGCTCTTTCCGAGGCAATCTGCAACCTGCTGTCAGATGGAAGTGCTCTCTGCCCTCTCCTGCCCAGCTCTAGGTACTAGCGGGCACTTTCCAGCCTGGCCGAGGCAAACAACCTCGAGAGATGTCACAGAGCCTAAGTGGAGCACAGATGCTCAAAAGCAGCAAAGCTGAAGAGCCTGGCTCAGCTTCACTAGTGTGCAATTGACTGACTGCGAAAAACAAAGGAGCAGAGCACCGGGCTTCTGGGCGCTGTGAAGGCAATTGCCAAAACCAGGCAGCTGCTCCTTCCCAAGCACAGGCAGCTGCCTATGTTCTTGCTTGTCGACAAACTCACCGCTGCCCTTCTTTTCAGCAGCTGCCACCGTCTTCGGTGCATCTCGGAGCCTCTGGCGACGAGCAAGACTTGCCAAGGTGGGACGCATCAGGACCAAGTCAAAACCCAGGCAAGTTGTCCTGGAACGCTTTCCATTCGCTTGCCGAGAGTGAATTCAAGAGGCAGGAGAGCGGCAGCCACCGTCCTCCGGCAGTCGGAAGGCTTCGCACACAAGCCCGCTTCTTTGCGGCTTCGTTCTTCGCCTCTTCCAAGCAACCGCGATCTCTGCTTCTCGGAGGCGAAGAAGCGGCTAATTCGCGCACAGCTCAGTAGAGCGGCAGCAAAGCGCTCCGGAGCGCCGCTTCAAGCCGAAAGACGCCGGGAAACGGCACTTTCCTCCGGATAGCTCCGGAGCCGCGCTTCTGCTTCTCTAGTCATCTCTAGCTTAGCGAAAAGCTTTCCCACTCCATTTGGCAAGGGGAGAGCGTACCTGCACTGCACACTAACCGCGGTTTGCAAAGAAAGAGGATTTGCTGCACATTCCAAGGACACGGCTCTCTCCGAGGCAATCTGCAACCTGCTGTCAGATGGAAGTGCTCTCTGCCCTCTCCTGCCCAGCTCTAGGTACTAGCGGGCACTTTCCAGCCTGGCCGAGGCAAACAACCTCGAGAGATGTCACAGAGCCTAAGTGGAGCACAGATGCTCAAAAGCAGCAAAGCTGAAGAGCCTGGCTCAGCTTCACTAGTGTGCAATTGACTGACTGCGAAAAACAAAGCAGCAGTGCACCGGGCTTCTGGGCGCTGTGAAGGCAATTGCCAAAACCAGGCAGCTGCTCCTTCCCAAGCACAGGCAGCTGCCTATGTTCTTGCGTGTCGACAAACTCACCGCTGCCCTTCTTTTCAGCAGCTGCCACCGTCTTCTGTGTATCTCGGAGCCTCTGGCGACGAGCAAGACTTGCCAAGGTGGGACGCATCAGGACCAAGTCAAAACCCAGGCAAGTTGTCCTGGAACGCTTTCCATTCGCTTGCCGAGAGTGAATTCAACAGGTAGGAGAGCGGCAGCCACCGTCCTCCGGCAGTCTGAAGGCTTCACACACAAGCCCGCTTCTTTGCGGCTTCGTTCTTCGCCTCTTCCAAGCAATCGCCATCTCTGCTTCTCGGAGGCGAAGAAGCGGCTAATTCGCGCACAGTTCAATAGAGCGGCAGCAAAGCGCTCCAGAGCGCCGCTTCAAGCCGAAAGACCCCGGGAAACGGCACTTTCCTCCGGATTGCTCCGGAGCCGCGCTTCTGCTTCTCTAGTCATCTCTAGCTTAGCGAAAAGCTTTCCCACTCCATTTGGCAAGGGGAGAGCGTACCTGCACTGCACACTAACCGCGGTTTGCAAAGAAAGAGGATTTGCTGCACATTCCAAGGACACGGCTCTTTCCGAGGCAATCTGCAACCTGCTGTCAGATGGAAGTGCTCTCTGCCCTCTCCTGCCCAGCTCTAGGTACTAGCGGGCACTTTCCAGCCTGGCCGAGGCAAACAACCTCCAGAGATGTCACAGAGCCTAAGTGGAGCACAGATGCTCAAAAGCAGCAAAGCTGAAGAGCCTGGCTCAGCTTCACTAGTGTGCAATTGACTGACTGCGAAAAACAAAGCAGCAGAGCACCGGGCTTCTGGGCGCTGTGAAGGCAATTGCCAAAACCAGGCAGCTGCTCCTTCCCAAGCACAGGCAGCTGCCTATGTTCTTGCGTGTCGACAAACTCACCGCTGCCCTTCTTTTCAGCAGCTGCCACCGTCTTCGGTGCATCTCGGAGCCTCTGGCGACGAGCAAGACTTGCCAAGGTGGGACGCATCAGGACCAAGTCAAAACCCAGGCAAGTTGTCCTGGAACGCTTTCCATTCGCTTGCCGAGAGTGAATTCAACAGGTAGGAGAGCGGCAGCCACCGTCCTCCGGCAGTCTGAAGGCTTCACACACAAGCCCGCTTCTTTGCGGCTTCGTTCTTCGCCTCTTCCAAGCAATCGCCATCTCTGCTTCTCGGAGGCGAAGAAGCGGCTAATTCGCGCACAGTTCAATAGAGCGGCAGCAAAGCGCTCCAGAGCGCCGCTTCAAGCCGAAAGACCCCGGGAAACGGCACTTTCCTCCGGATTGCTCCGGAGCCGCGCTTCTGCTTCTCTAGTCATCTCTAGCTTAGCGAAAAGCTTTCCCACTCCATTTGGCAAGGGGAGAGCGTACCTGCACTGCACACTAACCGCGGTTTGCAAAGAAAGAGGATTTGCTGCACATTCCAAGGACACGGCTCTTTCCGAGGCAATCTGCAACCTGCTGTCAGATGGAAGTGCTCTCTGCCCTCTCCTGCCCAGCTCTAGCTACTAGCGGGCACTTTCCAGCCTGGCCGAGGCAAACAACCTCGAGAGATGTCACAAAGCATAAGTGGGGCACAGATGCTCAAAAGCAGCAAAGCTGAAGAGCCTGGCTCAGCTTCACTAGTGTGCAATTGACTGACTGCGAAAAACAAAGCAGCAGAGCACCGGGCTTCTGGGCGCTGTGAAGGCAATTGCCAAAACCAGGCAGTTTCTCCTTCCCAAGCACAGGCAGCTGCCTATGTTCTTGCTTGTCGACAAACTCACCGCTGCCCTTCTTTTCAGCAGCTGCCACCGTCTTCTGTGTATCTCGGAGCCTCTGGCGACGAGCAAGACTTGCCAAGGTGGGACGCATCAGGACCAAGTCAAAACCCAGGCAAGTTGTCCTGGAACGCTTTCCATTCGCTTGCCGAGAGTGAATTCAACAGGTAGGAGAGCGGCAGCCACCGTCCTCCGGCAGTCTGAAGGCTTCACACACAAGCCCGCTTCTTTGCGGCTTCGTTCTTCGCCTCTTCCAAGCAATCGCCATCTCTGCTTCTCGGAGGCGAAGAAGCGGCTAATTCGCGCACAGTTCAATAGAGCGGCAGCAAAGCGCTCCAGAGCGCCGCTTCAAGCCGAAAGACCCCGGGAAACGGCACTTTCCTCCGGATAGCTCCGGAGCCGCGCTTCTGCTTCTCTAGTCATCTCTAGCTTAGCGAAAAGCTTTCCCACTCCATTTGGCAAGGGGAGAGCGTACCTGCACTGCACACTAACCGCGGTTTGCAAAGAAAGAGGATTTGCTGCACATTCCAAGGACACGGCTCTTTCCGAGGCAATCTGCAACCTGCTGTCAGATGGAAGTGCTCTCTGCCCTCTCCTGCCCAGCTCTAGGTACTAGCGGGCACTTGCCAGCCTGGCCGAGGCAAACAACCTCCAGAGATGTCACAAAGCATAAGTGGGGCACAGATGCTCAAAAGCAGCAAAGCTGAAGAGCCTGGCTCAGCTTCACTAGTGTGCAATTGACTGACTGCGAAAAACAAAGCAGCAGAGCACCGGGCTTCTGGGCGCTGTGAAGGCAATTGCCAAAACCAGGCAGCTGCTCCTTCCCAAGCACAGGCAGCTGCCTATGTTCTTGCTTGTCGACAAACTCACCGCTGCCCTTCTTTTCAGCAGCTGCCACCGTCTTCGGTGCATCTCGGAGCCTCTGGCGACGAGCAAGACTTGCCAAGGTGGGACGCATCAGGACCAAGTCAAAACCCAGGCAAGTTGTCCTGGAACGCTTTCCATTCGCTTGCCGAGAGTGAATTCAAGAGGCAGGAGAGCGGCAGCCACCGTCCTCCGGCAGTCGGAAGGCTTCACACACCAGCCCGCTTCTTTGCGGCTTCGTTCTTCGCCTCTTCTAAGCAACCGCGATCTCTGCTTCTCGGAGGCGAAGAAGCGGCTAATTCGCGCACAGCTCACTAAAGCGGCAGCGGAGCGCTCCGGAGCGCCGCTTCAAGCCGAAAGACGCCGGGAAACGGCACTTTCCTCCGGATAGCTCCGGAGCCGCGCTTCTGCTTCTCTAGTCATCTCTAGCTTAGCGAAAAGCTTTCCCACTCCATTTGGCAAGGGGAGAGCGTACCTGCACTGCACACTAACCGCGGTTTGCAAAGAAAGAGGATTTGCTGCACATTCCAAGGACACGGCTCTCTCCGAGGCAATCTGCAACCTGCTGTCAGATGGAAGTGCTCTCTGCCCTCTCCTGCCCAGCTCTAGGTACTAGCGGGCACTTTCCAGCCTGGCCGAGGCAAACAACCTCGAGAGATGTCACAGAGCCTAAGTGGAGCACAGATGCTCAAAAGCAGCAAAGCTGAAGAGCCTGGCTCAGCTTCACTAGTGTGCAATTGACTGACTGTGAAAAACAAAGCAGCAGTGCACCGGGCTTCTGGGCGCTGTGAAGGCAATTGCCAAAACCAGGCAGCTGCTCCTTCCCAAGCACAGGCAGCTGCCTATGTTCTTGCGTGTCGACAAACTCACCGCTGCCCTTCTTTTCAGCAGCTGCCACCGTCTTCTGTGTATCTCGGAGCCTCTGGCGACGAGCAAGACTTGCCAAGGTGGGACGCATCAGGACCAAGTCAAAACCCAGGCAAGTTGTCCTGGAACGCTTTCCATTCGCTTGCCGAGAGTGAATTCAACAGGTAGGAGAGCGGCAGCCACCGTCCTCCGGCAGTCTGAAGGCTTCACACACAAGCCCGCTTCTTTGCGGCTTCGTTCTTCGCCTCTTCCAAGCAATCGCCATCTCTGCTTCTCGGAGGCGAAGAAGCGGCTAATTCGCGCACAGTTCAATAGAGCGGCAGCAAAGCGCTCCAGAGCGCCGCTTCAAGCCGAAAGACCCCGGGAAACGGCACTTTCCTCCGGATTGCTCCGGAGCCGCGCTTCTGCTTCTCTAGTCATCTCTAGCTTAGCCAAAAGCTTTCCCACTCCATTTGGCAAGGGGAGAGCGTACCTGCACTGCACACTAACCGCGGTTTGCAAAGAAAGAGGATTTGCTGCACATTCCAAGGACACGGCTCTTTCCGAGGCAATCTGCAACCTGCTGTCAGATGGAAGTGCTCTCTGCCCTCTCCTGCCCAGCTCTAGCTACTAGCGGGCACTTTCCAGCCTGGCCGAGGCAAACAACCTCGAGAGATGTCACAGAGCATAAGTGGGGCACAGATGCTCAAAAGCAGCAAAGCTGAAGAGCCTGGCTCAGCTTCACTAGTGTGCAATTGACTGACTGCGAAAAACAAAGCAGCAGAGCACCGGGCTTCTGGGCGCTGTGAAGGCAATTGCCAAAACCAGGCAGCTGCTCCTTCCCAAGCACAGGCAGCTGCCTATGTTCTTGCTTGTCGACAAACTCACCGCTGCCCTTCTTTTCAGCAGCTGCCACCGTCTTCGGTGCATCTCGGAGCCTCTGGCGACGAGCAAGACTTGCCAAGGTGGGACGCATCAGGACCAAGTCAAAACCCAGGCAAGTTGTCCTGGAACGCTTTCCATTCGCTTGCCGAGAGTGAATTCAAGAGGCAGGAGAGCGGCAGCCACCGTCCTCCGGCAGTCGGAAGGCTTCACACACCAGCCCGCTTCTTTGCGGCTTCGTTCTTCGCCTCTTCCAAGCAACCGCGATCTCTGCTTCTCGGAGGCGAAGAAGCGGCTAATTCGCGCACAGCTCACTAAAGCGGCAGCGGAGCGCTCCGGAGCGCCGCTTCAAGCCGAAAGACGCCGGGAAACGGCACTTTCCTCCGGATAGCTCCGGAGCCGCGCTTCTGCTTCTCTAGTCATCTCTAGCTTAGCGAAAAGCTTTCCCACTCCATTTGGCAAGGGGAGAGCGTACCTGCACTGCACACTAACCGCGGTTTGCAAAGAAAGAGGATTTGCTGCACATTCCAAGGACACGGCTCTCTCCGAGGCAATCTGCAACCTGCTGTCAGATGCAAGTGCTCTCTGCCCTCTCCTGCCCAGCTCTAGCTACTAGCGGGCACTTTCCAGCCTGGCCGAGGCAAACAACCTCGAGAGATGTCACAGAGCCTAAGTGGAGCACAGATGCTCAAAAGCAGCAAAGCTGAAGAGCCTGGCTCAGCTTCACTAGTGTGCAATTGACTGACTGCGAAAAACAAAGCAGCAGAGCACCGGGCTTCTGGGCGCTGTGAAGGCAATTGCCAAAACCAGGCAGCTGCTCCTTCCCAAGCACAGGCAGCTGCCTATGTTCTTGCTTGTCGACAAACTCACCGCTGCCCTTCTTTTCAGCAGCTGCCACCGTCTTCGGTGCATCTCGGAGCCTCTGGCGACGAGCAAGACTTGCCAAGGTGGGACGCATCAGGACCAAGTCAAAACCCAGGCAAGTTGTCCTGGAACGCTTTCCATTCGCTTGCCGAGAGTGAATTCAACAGGCAGGAGAGCGGCAGCCACCGTCCTCCGGCAGTCGGAAGGCTTCGCACACAAGCCCGCTTCTTTGCGGCTTCGTTCTTCGCCTCTTCCAAGCAACCGCGATCTCTGCTTCTCGGAGGCGAAGAAGCGGCTAATTCGCGCACAGCTCAGTAGAGCGGCAGCGCAGCGCTCCGGAGCGCCGCTTCAAGCCGAAAGACGCCGGGAAGCGGCACTTTCCTCCGGATAGCTCCGGAGCCGCGCTTCTGCTTCTCTAGTCATCTCGAGCTTAGCGAAAAGCTTTCCCACTCCAGTTGGCAAGGGGAGAGCGTACCTGCACTGCACACTAACCGCGGTTTGCAAAGAAAGAGGATTTGCTGCACATTCCAAGGACACGGCTCTTTCCGAGGCAATCTGCAACCTGCTGTCAGATGGAAGTGCTCTCTGCCCTCTCCTGCCCAGCTCTAGGTACTAGCGGGCACTTTCCAGCCTGGCCGAGGCAAACAACCTCGAGAGATGTCACAGAGCCTAAGTGGAGCACAGATGCTCAAAAGCAGCAAAGCTGAAGAGCCTGGCTCAGCTTCACTAGTGTGCAATTGACTGACTGCGAAAAACAAAGCAGCAGTGCACCGGGCTTCTGGGCGCTGTGAAGGCAATTGCCAAAACCAGGCAGCTGCTCCTTCCCAAGCACAGGCAGCTGCCTATGTTCTTGCGTGTCGACAAACTCACCGCTGCCCTTCTTTTCAGCAGCTGCCACCGTCTTCTGTGTATCTCGGAGCCTCTGGCGACGAGCAAGACTTGCCAAGGTGGGACGCATCAGGACCAAGTCAAAACCCAGGCAAGTTGTCCTGGAACGCTTTCCATTCGCTTGCCGAGAGTGAATTCAACAGGTAGGAGAGCGGCAGCCACCGTCCTCCGGCAGTCGGAAGGCTTCACACACAAGCCCGCTTCTTTGCGGCTTCGTTCTTCGCCTCTTCCAAGCAATCGCCATCTTGCTTCTCGGAGGCGAAAGAAGCGGCTAATTCGCGCACAGCTCAGTAGAGCGGCAGCAAAGCGCTCCGGAGCGCCGCTTCAAGCCGAAAGACGCCGGGAAACGGCACTTTCCTCCGGATAGCTCCGGAGCCGCGCTTCTGCTTCTCTAGTCATCTCTAGCTTAGCGAAAAGCTTTCCCACTCCATTTGGCAAGGGGAGAGCGTACCTGCACTGCACACTAACCGCGGTTTGCAAAGAAAGAGGATTTGCTGCACATTCCAAGGACACGGGTCTTTCCGAGGCAATCTGCAACCTGCTGTCAGATGGAAGTGCTCTCTGCCCTCTCCTGCCCAGCTCTAGGTACTAGCGGGCACTTTCCAGCCTGGCCGAGGCAAACAACCTCGAGAGATGTCACAGAGCATAAGTGGAGCACAGATGCTCAAAAGCAGCAAAGCTGAAGAGCCTGGCTCAGCTTCACTAGTGTGCAATTGACTGACTGCGAAAAACAAAGCAGCAGAGCACCGGGCTTCTGGGCGCTGTGAAGGCAATTGCCAAAACCAGGCAGCTGCTCCTTCCCAAGCACAGGCAGCTGCCTATGTTCTTGCTTGTCGACAAACTCACCGCTGCCCTTCTTTTCAGCAGCTGCCACCGTCTTCTGTGTATCTCGGAGCCTCTGGCGACGAGCAAGACTTGCCAAGGTGGGACGCATCAGGACCAAGTCAAAACCCAGGCAAGTTGTCCTGGAACGCTTTCCATTCGCTTGCCGAGAGTGAATTCAACAGGTAGGAGAGCGGCAGCCACCGTCCTCCGGCAGTCGGAAGGCTTCACACACCAGCCCGCTTCTTTGCGGCTTCGTTCTTCGCCTCTTCCAAGCAATCGCCATCTCTGCTTCTCGGAGGCGAAGAAGCGGCTAATTCGCGCACAGTTCAATAGAGCGGCAGCAAAGCGCTCCGGAGCGCCGCTTCAAGCCGAAAGACGCCGGGAAACGGCACTTTCCTCCGGATAGCTCCGGAGCCGCGCTTCTGCTTCTCTAGTCATCTCTAGCTTAGCGAAAAGCTTTCCCACTCCATTTGGCAAGGGGAGAGCGTACCTGCACTGCACACTAACCGCGGTTTGCAAAGAAAGAGGATTTGCTGCACATTCCAAGGACACGGCTCTTCCGAGGCAATCTGCAACCTGCTGTCAGATGGAAGTGCTCTCTGCCCTCTCCTGCCCAGCTCTAGGTACTAGCGGGGCACTTTCCAGCCTGGCCGAGGCAAACAACCTCCAGAGATGTCACAGAGCCTTAGTGGAGCACAGATGCTCAAAAGCAGCAAAGCTGAAGAGCCTGGCTCAGCTTCACTAGTGTGCAATTGACTGACTGCGAAAAACAAAGCAGCAGAGCACCGGGCTTCTGGGCGCTGTGAAGGCAATTGCCAAAACCAGGCAGTTTCTCCTTCCCAAGCACAGGCAGCTGCCTATGTTCTTGCTTGTCGACAAACTCACCGCTGCCCTTCTTTTCAGCAACTGCCACCGTCTTCTGTGTATCTCGGAGCCTCTGGCGACGAGCAAGACTTGCCAAGGTGGGACGCATCAGGACCAAGTCAAAACCCAGGCAAGTTGTCCTGGAACGCTTTCCATTCGCTTGCCGAGAGTGAATTCAACAGGTAGGAGAGCGGCAGCCACCGTCCTCCGGCAGTCTGAAGGCTTCACACACAAGCCCGCTTCTTTGCGGCTTCGTTCTTCGCCTCTTCCAAGCAATCGCCATCTCTGCTTCTCGGAGGCGAAGAAGCGGCTAATTCGCGCACAGTTCAATAGAGCGGCAGCGGAGCGCTCCGGAGCGCCGCTTCAAGCCGAAAGACGCCGGGAAACGGCACTTTCCTCCGGATAGCTCCGGAGCCGCGCTTCTGCTTCTCTAGTCATCTCTAGCTTAGCGAAAAGCTTTCCCACTCCATTTGGCAAGGGGAGAGCGTACCTGCACTGCACACTAACCGCGGTTTGCAAAGAAAGAGGATTTGCTGCACATTCCAAGGACACGGCTCTTTCCGAGGCAATCTGCAACCTGCTGTCAGATGGAAGTGCTCTCTGCCCTCTCCTGCCCAGCTCTAGGGTACTAGCGGGCACTTTCCAGCCTGGCCGAGGCAAACAACCTCGAGAGATGTCACAAAGCATAAGTGGGGCACAGATGCTCAAAAGCAGCAAAGCTGAAGAGCCTGGCTCAGCTTCACTAGTGTGCAATTGACTGACTGCGAAAAACAAAGCAGCAGAGCACCGGGCTTCTGGGCGCTGTGAAGGCAATTGCCAAAACCAGGCAGCTGCTCCTTCCCAAGCACAGGCAGCTGCCTATGTTCTTGCTTGTCGACAAACTCACCGCTGCCCTTCTTTTCAGCAGCTGCCACCGTCTTCGGTGCATCTCGGAGCCTCTGGCGACGAGCAAGACTTGCCAAGGTGGGAGGCATCAGGACCAAGTCAAAACCCAGGCAAGTTGTCCTGGAACGCTTTCCATTCGCTTGCCGAGAGTGAATTCAACAGGTAGGAGAGCGGCAGCCACCGTCCTCCGGCAGTCGGAAGGCTTCACACACCAGCCCGCTTCTTTGCGGCTTCGTTCTTCGCCTCTTCTAAGCAACCGCGATCTCTGCTTCTCGGAGGCGAAGAAGCGGCTAATTCGCGCACAGCTCAGTAGAGCGGCAGCAAAGCGCTCCGGGAGCGCCGCTTCAAGCCGAAAGACGCCGGGGAAGCGGCACTTTCCTCCCGATAGCTCCGGAGCCGCGCTTCTGCTTCTCTAGTCATCTCTAGCTTAGCCAAAAGCTTTCCCACTCCATTTGGCAAGGGGAGAGCGTACCTGCACTGCACACTAACCGCGGTTTGCAAAGAAAGAGGATTTGCTGCACATTCCAAGGACACGGGTCTTTCCGAGGCAATCTGCAACCTGCTGTCAGATGGAAGTGCTCTCTGCCCTTCTCCTGCCCAGCTCTAGGTACTAGCGGGCACTTTCCAGCCTGGCCGAGGCAAACAACCTCGAGAGATGTCACAGAGCATAAGTGGAGCACAGATGCTCAAAAGCAGCAAAGCTGAAGAGCCTGGCTCAGCTTCACTAGTGTGCAATTGACTGACTGCGAAAAACAAAGCAGCAGAGCACCGGGCTTCTGGGCGCTGTGAAGGCAATTGCCAAAACCAGGCAGCTGCTCCTTCCCAAGCACAGGCAGCTGCCTATGTTCTTGCTTGTCGACAAACTCACCGCTGCCCTTCTTTTCAGCAGCTGCCACCGTCTTCTGTGTATCTCGGAGCCTCTGGCGACGAGCAAGACTTGCCAAGGTGGGACGCATCAGGACCAAGTCAAAACCCAGGCAAGTTGTCCTGGAACGCTTTCCATTCGCTTGCCCAGAGTGAATTCAACAGGTAGGAGAGCGGCAGCCACCGTCCTCCGGCAGTCGGAAGGCTTCACACACCAGCCCGCTTCTTTGCGGCTTCGTTCTTCGCCTCTTCCAAGCAATCGCCATCTCTGCTTCTCGGAGGCGAAGAAGCGGCTATTCGCGCACAGTTCAATAGAGCGGCAGCAAAGCGCTCCAGAGCGCCGCTTCAAGCCGAAAGACCCCGGGAAACGGCACTTTCCTCCGGATTGCTCCGGAGCCGCGCTTCTGCTTCTCTAGTCATCTCTAGCTTAGCCAAAAGCTTTCCCACTCCATTTGGCAAGGGGAGAGCGTACCTGCACTGCACACTAACCGCGGTTTGCAAAGAAAGAGGATTTGCTGCACATTCCAAGGACACGGCTCTTTCCGAGGCAATCTGCAACCTGCTGTCAGATGGAAGTGCTCTCTGCCCTCTCCTGCCCAGCTCTAGCTACTAGCGGGCACTTTCCAGCCTGGCCGAGGCAAACAACCTCGAGAGATGTCCACAGAGCATAAGTGGGGCACAGATGCTCAAAAGCAGCAAAGCTGAAGAGCCTGGCTCAGCTTCACTAGTGTGCAATTGACTGACTGCGAAAAACAAAGCAGCAGAGCACCGGGCTTCTGGGCGCTGTGAAGGCAATTGCCAAAACCAGGCAGCTGCTCCTTCCCAAGCACAGGCAGCTGCCTATGTTCTTGCTTGTCGACAAACTCACCGCTGCCCTTCTTTTCAGCAGCTGCCACCGTCTTCGGTGCATCTCGGAGCCTCTGGCGACGAGCAAGACTTGCCAAGGTGGGACGCATCAGGACCAAGTCAAAACCCAGGCAAGTTGTCCTGGAACGCTTTCCATTCGCTTGCCGAGAGTGAATTCAAGAGGCAGGAGAGCGGCAGCCACCGTCCTCCGGCAGTCGGAAGGCTTCACACACCAGCCCGCTTCTTTGCGGCTTCGTTCTTCGCCTCTTCCAAGCAACCGCGATCTCTGCTTCTCGGAGGCGAAGAAGCGGCTAATTCGCGCACAGCTCACTAAAGCGGCAGCGGAGCGCTCCGGAGCGCCGCTTCAAGCCGAAAGACGCCGGGAAACGGCACTTTCCTCCGGATAGCTCCGGAGCCGCGCTTCTGCTTCTCTAGTCATCTCTAGCTTAGCGAAAAGCTTTCCCACTCCATTTGGCAAGGGGAGAGCGTACCTGCACTGCACACTAACCGCGGTTTGCAAAGAAAGAGGATTTGCTGCACATTCCAAGGACACGGCTCTCTCCGAGGCAATCTGCAACCTGCTGTCAGATGCAAGTGCTCTCTGCCCTCTCCTGCCCAGCTCTAGCTACTAGCGGGCACTTTCCAGCCTGGCCGAGGCAAACAACCTCCAGAGATGTCACAGAGCCTAAGTGGAGCACAGATGCTCAAAAGCAGCAAAGCTGAAGAGCCTGGCTCAGCTTCACTAGTGTGCAATTGACTGACTGCGAAAAACAAAGCAGCAGAGCACCGGGCTTCTGGGCGCTGTGAAGGCAATTGCCAAACCAGGCAGCTGCTCCTTCCCAAGCACAGGCAGCTGCCTATGTTCTTGCTTGTCGACAAACTCACCGCTGCCCTTCTTTTCAGCAGCTGCCACCGTCTTCGGTGCATCTCGGAGCCTCTGGCGACGAGCAAGACTTGCCAAGGTGGGACGCATCAGGACCAAGTCAAAACCCAGGCAAGTTGTCCTGGAACGCTTTCCATTCGCTTGCCGAGAGTGAATTCAACAGGCAGGAGAGCGGCAGCCACCGTCCTCCGGCAGTCGGAAGGCTTCGCACACAAGCCCGCTTCTTTGCGGCTTCGTTCTTCGCCTCTTCCAAGCAACCGCGATCTCTGCTTCTCGGAGGCGAAGAAGCGGCTAATTCGCGCACAGCTCAGTAGAGCGGCAGCGCAGCGCTCCGGAGCGCCGCTTCAAGCCGAAAGACGCCGGGAAGCGGCACTTTCCTCCGGATAGCTCCGGAGCCGCGCTTCTGCTTCTCTAGTCATCTCGAGCTTAGCGAAAAGCTTTCCCACTCCAGTTGGCAAGGGGAGAGCGTACCTGCACTGCACACTAACCGCGGTTTGCAAAGAAAGAGGATTTGCTGCACATTCCAAGGACACGGCTCTTTCCGAGGCAATCTGCAACCTGCTGTCAGATGGAAGTGCTCTCTGCCCTCTCCTGCCCAGCTCTAGGTACTAGCGGGCACTTTCCAGCCTGGCCCGAGGCAAACAACCTCGAGAGATGTCACAGAGCCTAAGTGGAGCACAGATGCTCAAAAGCAGCAAAGCTGAAGAGCCTGGCTCAGCTTCACTAGTGTGCAATTGACTGACTGCGAAAAACAAAGCAGCAGTGCACCGGGCTTCTGGGCGCTGTGAAGGCAATTGCCAAAACCAGGCAGCTGCTCCTTCCCAAGCACAGGCAGCTGCCTATGTTCTTGCGTGTCGACAAACTCACCGCTGCCCTTCTTTTCAGCAGCTGCCACCGTCTTCTGTGTATCTCGGAGCCTCTGGCGACGAGCAAGACTTGCCAAGGTGGGACGCATCAGGACCAAGTCAAAACCCAGGCAAGTTGTCCTGGAACGCTTTCCATTCGCTTGCCGAGAGTGAATTCAACAGGTAGGAGAGCGGCAGCCACCGTCCTCCGGCAGTCGGAAGGCTTCACACACAAGCCCGCTTCTTTGCGGCTTCGTTCTTCGCCTCTTCAAGCAATCGCCATCTCTGCTTCTC
>NW_027100260.1:0-62000 GCF_031753505.1 Anomalospiza imberbis
AAGGGGCTTGGCCAAGGCCAAAGGAGGCTCCCTGGCTGCCCTGCTCCCCTCGGGCTGAGGTGCTGAGAGCTCTGCAGCCCCTGCTGCCATCCCATCTGCCCAGGCCAGCACAAGAGCCCGGCCTTGGGGCCCTCCAGAGCTGCTCCTGCTCCAGGCCCAGGGCCCATCCCAGAGCTGGGGCAGCCACAAAGCTGTGCCCATTGCTGGTCATTGCTGCTCTGATGGGGATGGATCCTCAGCCACTTGGAGGCTGCTGATGAATTTTCCTCCTCCATAGGCCTTTTCTTTCTTGAGCTCTTCAGTTCACGAACTCAGTGAAAAAGGCTCATAACTATTTATTTAAAACTCCCAAAAAAGAAATGCTGCTGGGAATAATTGAAGTTTTCAATCCTTCTGAGGTTAGACAGATTTCAGTAGTGTATTTAAAGTGAATATACTGTTTTGAAAACTATGCAGAGAGAACTGTTTTGTCCTGTTTTCTTTTCCTGTTTTTCCTGTTTGTAGTTTGATATCAGCATTGTCCAATTGATATTGACCCCCAGCACCTCCTAATGCAGTGTGAATAGACGTGAAAATCAAGACCCTCCATGGCTGACAATCAATAACACTTTGTCCCCAACCCCTCCCCACCATTCCCCTCATCCAACCCCTGGCACTCAGAGCAGCTGAGGAATGGAGTCACACCCAGGGGTGTCCCCAGGGCTCAGGACTGGGGCCAGGTCAGTGAAATCTCTTGATTGCTGATCTGGACGAGGCCATCGAGGGCACCCTCAGTCAGTTCCCAGGTGAGCCCAAGCTGGGTGGGAGTGTGGCTGTGCTGGAGGGCAGAAGCTCTGCAGAGGGATCTGGACAGGCTGGAGCCATGGGCCCAGGACAATTGGATGAGGTTCACCAAGGCCAAGGGCCAGGTCCTGCACTGGGCTCACAACCACCCCAAATCCCTGGCCGTGCCCTGCCCCTGATCCCCACAGCCTGTCCTGTTTCCTTCATCCCTGCATTGCCAGGGACTTTCTGGGACAAGGGAGCTCTGCTCTGGGGATGGAGGGAGGTCCAAGCGCCACCACTGGAGTGGGAACCACAACTCATCAGGTTTGTGTCCTTTGGGGGTCAGGAACTGGTGAGACTCAGAGGCACAGAAAGTTTCTCTTCATGGCCAAGAGACCACGGTTGAACAGGACACAATTTAATAACAATCACACTCTTCCCTGAGCAGTGTGCAATGTCCCAGCAGTGTCTGATGAGTCCAGCATCCACAAGTGATTTCCATATTAAAATTAATTTTAGACAAACGTGGTTCTGTGATAGATAATAAACACAATTAATTTCTTGTATCAGGATGCTCATCCTGCAGTGGGGCCAAAACATCTCCAACAATTCCTGATTTGCAAAGATGTCAGTGGTGGATGGAGAAGGGAGGTCAGGCTGCTTTTGGTGTTGAGGAAATGCTGAAACCAGCCTGACTCATTCCATCTCCTCCTGGCCTGGCTGATCTCCCCTCTTGCCCCTTCCACCCATTGGCTTCTGTCTCCCACCAGGCCCCCGGTGAAGAGCCTGGCTCTGTGTTCTCCATCCCCTCCTCGCTGGCACTGCCAGGCTGGGATGAGGAGCCCCTCAGCCTTCCCTGCTCCAGGCTGGACAAGCCCAGCTCCCTCAGCCTCGGCTCACAGCCCAAGGGCTCCAGCCCCACCTTGCAGGCCCTTCCCTAACCTTGCTCCAGCTGCCAGACATCTTTCCTGCCCTGGGGAACCCAAACCAGGCCACAGGGACCTGGATAATCCACGTCCTTGATGTCCTGGTCACACAGCCCTGGCCCCTTTTCCCCATGTCAGGCTCTGGGGTGGATCCTGTGGAACATCCTTTGGTGGAGGCTGTGGCTCCAGGTGGACCGGGGGGATACCGGGGGACAGGGACCCTGCTGGGCATGAACAGCACTGGACTTGTTGGGAGAAACTGTGAGGGGGAGCTGGGGCAGAGTGACCAACCCAGTGACCTCACACAGCCCTCCTGGGATGTCACACCGCCCCTCTGTGATGCCACAGACTGCTCTGAGATATCATAGCCCATTCTCTAATGTCACACAGCTGTTCTCTGATGTCACAGCCAACTCTGTGATGTCATAATCTGCTCTGTGATGTCAGACCTCTGTCCCATGATGTCACAGCTGGCTCTGTGATGTCACAGAGGCAATCTATGATGCCATAGCTTCTCAATGACCTCACATAACCCCCTCTGTGATGTCATAGCCCACTCTGTGACCTCGTGTTACCAGATGATAAATTGGCTTTGGGAGGAGCTATCCCCCGTGCACCCGGCTGAATAAAGAATACTGCTTCTTCATGCTGCATTGGGGTTAAGGAGTACCTGGTACCCCCTTTTTGGGAAACCCTGGACTTCCCAATCCTGGGCTCAAAGACCCCCTGGAACTCCCTTCTACCTCTCCATGTCCCTGCCCCCCATTTCTGTGACCCTGAGACCCCCCTGCACCCCCATTCCTGAGAACTGACACACCCTTTTACCCCTTTGCCCGGCACTCAGACCCCCCTGCACCCCTTACCCGGCACAAACACAACCTGTTCCTGGCCCCCCGCCTCTCCCCGCCCCCAGCCCCACCCTTTTCCATGACCTGGGACCCCTGGGCCCCCATTCCTGCCTGTCCCAGCCCCCAGCCCCTCCTTTCCTCACACTCAGGAGCCCTGGCACCCCCTTTCCTGGGCACAGGATTCCCTGGACACCCCATCCCAGCTCTCCCAGTCCCTGCACCCCATTTCCTTGACTCTGAGCCTCTGAACCTCCTTCCCAGCTCTGCCAGCCAGGACATTGGGATAGCCAGAGTTGGGATATTGGGATAGCCAGAGCTGGGATATTGGGATAGCCAGAGCCAGGATATTGGGATAGCCAGAGCCGGGATATTGGGATAGCCAGAGCCAGGATATTGGGATAGCCAGAGCCGGGATACTGGGACAGACAGAGCTGGGATATTGGGACAGCCAGAGCTGGGATATTGGGATAACCAGAGCCAGGATATTGGGACAGCCAGAGCTGGGACATTGGGACAGCCAGAGCTGGGACATTGGGATAGTCAGAGCTGGGACATTGGGATAGCCAGAGCCGGGACATTGGGATAGGCAGAGCTGGGACATTGGGATAGCCAGATCCGGCTCAAAGACAGGAACCGGCCCGTAGCCGACAGTGACCTGGAGACGGGGCTGGTACAACCAGAGCGGGGGGAGTGGGGGGAGCCAGGGGCTGGGCTGAGATCTGTGGGAATGGAGGACTCTGAGGGGCTGGGATGGGATCTCTGGGGATGGGGGGGATCTCTGGGGCTGGGATGGGAATCCAGCTGGGACACGACTCCATGGGTCCGTTCTCTCCTCATTCCCAGGTCTGCACAGGGTGCAGGTGGTTTCCAGCTGTGACCTCCTGTCCAACGGAGTGTCCATGGATCCCACCGGTATGGCTACGAGGGCTGGGATTTCGTCTGCTTCCAGCTGGGATCTGGGAGCTTTGCAGTGTCTGACGGTGCCGCCTGGATCACCCAGAGGTGCTGGGAATCCAAAGGGATCATGGTGGAGCAGATGAAGCATTACCTGGGACACACCTGTGTGGAAGGGCCCCCAAAATACATCAGATATGGTCGGGAGGCTCTGGAGCACAAAGGGGGGGTGTGGGAGGGGAAGGGCAGCACCAGGGGAGTGCCCTGTCCCTGCCCTGAGCCCAGCACGAGCCTTTCCTTGGGTGTTGTGTGCCCTGCCCGGGGCAGGAGGGCACTGTCGGAGCGGCTTTGGTGGCCCCGGGCACCCGGCCCAGCTGCAGCCACTGCAGGGCTCCTGGGGAATGTTCCAGAGCAGAGCTGAAAGCCAACAACAGTTTCTGGAGGGGATTCTGCCCCTGGGCCTGCGCTGGGAGCCCACGGGCAACAGCCCAAAGTGCTGGAGCTCAGTGTCCCTCGGCCAGGCCATGTTCCCTGGATGTGCCTTGTCCCTCAATTGTGCCCTGTCCCCTGTCCCTGTGCCCTGTCCCTTGGCTGTCCCCCCTATCCCTTGGCTGTGCCCTGTCCCTCGGCTGTGCCCTGTCCCTGTCCCCTGTCCCTCAGCTCTGTGGGGCCGGGGGTGGCAGCAGGACCTGGGGCAGCCCTGGGGGAGAACAACCCAGAGCCCCAGCTGGGCCAGTTCCCCCAGTTCCCCCCAGGTCACTCCCAGCATGGGCCCTGTGGCTCCCAGTCACCCCCAGTATGGTCCCAGTCACTTCCAGTTACACTCAGTGTGATCCCAGTATCATCCCAGTCACTCCCAGTATCATCCCAGTATGGTTCCAGCATGTTCCCAGGTGTGTTCCCATTCACCCCTATAATAGTTCCAGGCACTCCCAGTATGGTTCCACTCCTTCCCAGTATGATCCCAGTATGAACCCAGTCACTCCCATTATGCTACCATTTGCCTCCAGTGTGGTCCCAGTCACTCCAAGTCACCCAGTATGATTCCAGTCACTCCCAGATACTCTCAGTATTATTCCAGTAACTTCCTTTATGATTCCTCTGTGATCCCAGTCACTCTTGGCCTTTCCTAGTAAATCCCAGCTGCCCCCAGTGTGCTTCCACTCACTCCATCCCGCTGCCACCGGAGCTCTGGCATGTCTGGACTTGTCTCCATGCTCCCAGCTGCAACATCCAGCCGGGCAAAAGTGTCTCCGGGGCGAAACACCGCAGTGGCTGCTATTTGGTTCAGCAGCAGGGCCAGACAAGCCAAGGCACATCCTGTCCTCGATATCGGTAACACCAATATTTTGGCAACCTGACGTGGAGGCTGGCCCGACCCTGCCACACCGATGGGACACTCCGGAGCTCTCGGAGCCTCACAAGACCATGGAGAGGCTTTAAGGCAGCTTGGCGTCCACTGGCAGAGCTTTGAGGACATAGCTCTCCAGGAGAGACTTTGGGCTTTATCCACAGAATGCTTGTGGATGTCCTGCACCTCTGGGAAGCGCACCTCCTTTTTGGTGAGCCAGACCTTCCCAGAGGAAGAACAGGGCAGCTCCTCCTGCCCCGAGGAGTCCTGTTCAGGTGAAGAGAAGACCCCGCCGGACCAGGACACCGATTTGGGTGAGTATCCCCGCTCCATAGCGGGGTGGGGAGCTCAGAAACCGTCCCTGACGAGGGACTTGTTCTTTTTCGCTCTTCTTTCGAGCACGGCAAGGCTGCGCAGCCCCGCGGGGTCGGGAGCGATAGCCCCGGACGGCGCGGCTCTGCCGTTTTTAAAACCCGCGTGGCAGCGGCAGCGCCGCTGGCTCAGGGGGAGCGGGGGGCTCTGCCCGCCCCCTCAGCGCAGTGCGGGGCGTTCGGATTCTCCCGCGGCACAGCGGGCGGCGGCGGCGGCTCCCGGGAGCGGCGGGAGGGCGCGGGCAGCGGGGGCAGAACCATGTCTCGGGCTTTCTCGCTGGGCGTGGGCGGCGCTGAGCCGCGGCTCCTCCGCATGGCGCGGGGGATCCCTGCTGCTGCCGGCGGCAGTTTTAAAAGCCGCACAGGCTGCTGCGCTGGGCAGGGCTAAAAGCTGCGTGTTTTCGCTTCTTAACCGCGGTTCTTGGAAATCGGTACCGAATTCGGGTTTGTTTTTGGTCGGTGTGAGGTTGTGCAGTGCATTTTACGTCTACAATGGGGGCTAAGCTAAGCACAGCACAGAAAGGCGTATATTATCAGATTATAGGAATGCTAGTTAGTGGAAATGTATAGTTTTCTAAGGGAAAATTAAAACAGTTTATAAGGTGGCTTTTTCTACACTTCCCGCAAGTTTCTCCCAAACAAGTCCACAACACCCACTTTTGGTACACGGTGGGTCGGTCACAAATTGATAACCTTGGGAAAGTCTGGGGACACGTCTTCAGCTGAATTTGTGTTTTGGAGTTTGCAAGTTCGATCAGCTTTACTCAAGCAAAGGGAAGTGAAGGAAAAGCCAAATAACAAGGAATGTACCTCTGCTCTTCCTATTTCTTCCCACCCCAGTTCTGAACCCTCTTCCCCAAAACTCAGTATTTTAAGGAGAGCAGACTCTGCTCATGCCCAGGGAAGCCGGCTCCCTGAGCATCTTAAAATGCCCGAGTCCCTCTGTCCACAAAGTCCTGGCCAGACTGCGTTGAATTCTCCCCACCCTGTCTGCCCAGCCCAGAAACCCCGAGCACGTGTTGGTTTTTTGGAGAGCAGTGACCACCCAAATGGCTCCCAGTCCCCAGAGAGCCAAGAAAATGGAGGATGCCACGTGGCACCGCGCCCAACCTGGTCTCCTTCTTCCCATGATTCCCCTCAGCATCCCAAAAATCCTTTCTTTCCCCTCACCCCCCCGATCCTCGTGATACCTTCCCTCCCCCCACCTTACCTGGCGCTCCCTCAGCTCCGCCCCTCCCCCCAGGGGGCGTCTGCCGACGTGACGTCACCAGGCATCCCCGCCCCCTGTTCCCACGGTGGCCACGCCCCCTGTTCCCACGGTGGCCCCGCCCCCTGCCCGGGTTCCCACGGTGGGGGCTCGCCCACTGCTCGCCCCTGTAGCCACACCAGTGATCCCAATGCTTCCCGTTCAAGGGAAAAGCAGCAGGAACTGCAGAGCCAACGCAGGGTCCCGATTTCTCACTCGCCCCTGTCTCATATCAGCATGCAGGGCAAGGGGGAGGAGCCACAGCTGCTAATTGGAAAGCTTTTGCACACCAAATAATAAAGAGAGATTTGCAAAACACACCAACAGTATGGCCCACAGAGCCCATGCTTCCGTGACCTTTTAAAGGCCGAACTGGGTAGGACTGTGCTAGTCCCACATGATTTAAAACATCTTTTTTCGTGCCTCATGACCTCTACAGAATTCAAACTATGGGAAGTGGCATGGAAACAACTGCTGAAAGAGGCCCTCCCAGACTTGCATGCTGATCCAAACACAGCAAAGGATGCCAGTGGTGTGCCAATTACCATCGAGCATCTCTCCGGTGAAGGCCAGTGGTCTCTGGCCCCGGTCCAAGCTGCAGTAATCCCTGTGGTAGTCCTTGAGAGAGTCAGAGATGCAGCTGAAAAAGCCTTCTTTGCCCTTCAACCTGACGGCCCTCTCGAGCCATATAGTAAGATCACACAGCTACCATCAGAGCCTTTTTTGAAATTTGTGGAAAGGTTAACTAGAGCTATTGAAATCCAAGTTAGGAAAGAAAATGCAAGGGAAGAAGTTTTAGAGGAAATGGCATTTGCAAATGTGAATGAACAGTGTCGAGCTGCGATTTTAAGCTTACCTTTAGAACCCCCCCACACTAAAAGATGTGCTTCTAGTTTGTAACAGGAAAGTGCCTCTGAGGAGTGTGGCTCAGGACACCAGACCAAAGCTGCTGCCAAGGCCACCACAGAGAGTCGCCGTTGCCAGCCCAGTGCCCATTCCATCAGCACAGTGGCACACTGGGCAGCAGCGAGGACCAGCAATGGTTGACCCCACAAAGCCACGCCTGCTTTGTAAGAACCTTGGGCACTGGGTTAACCAGTGTCCCCTGAAAATGCAATTGGAGGAATTTAAAAATAGCAGGGGTGGAGAACTACAAGTGCTCCCAGGGAGTCAACAACAACAAAAAAAACCTAAAAGGGGTTCTGTGGTTCTGTGCAAGCACGGGGCTCTGGCACCTCTGGGACCTCATAGCCTGCTGTGACCTCAGCCTGCTGTGACCCCAGAGCCTGCTGTGACCTCATGGCCTTAGCTGCACCCCCAGAGTGTACCCCCATCTGTACCAATGGACTGCCCTGACTGTAAATGTTTGGCTTGATCCAAGATCATTCCTCAGCAATTCCTTTCTTTTGCCTGCTGACTTTCACTGTGACCCTGTCGCCCTGATTTCTTAGGATTTTCTAAAGCCTTCTGAATTTACATTCTTGTAGAGAGCTTTCTCACGCAACTTTCTGTAAACAACCTATTGTTTTGCATTCTTTCATAAAGGCGGAGAAATTTGATAGACTGGTAGTTTGTCCAGTGTCGTTGGAGAGGTGGCACGTTCACCTTCCAATCCACTTGCACCTTTTGAGAACTATAAATGATTGGAGTCAGAAAAAATAAATTCGTCTCTTCATGGTGACCAAAGCTGTGGTGCGTCGTTTTTCCTTGTGTCCTCTGGTGACATCTGGTGGCCGCCGGCGCGTACTACAGCATAGGTCGGGTGAGAGTGAGCTCACCCCCCCCTCCTCTTTGGCGTTTTGCCTGCTGTGTTAGTTGTGAAAAATGCATATTTTATGATTGGCTTTTCGCAAATATTAAATTGAATACTATATGTATTATGTTATATTGATTAGAAGTGCTGTATTAACATTTTAATAGTTATCAGGACCAAGTCAAAACCCAGGCAAGTGAATTGCCGAGAGTGAATTCAAGAGGCAGGAGAGCGGCAGCCACCGTCCTCCGGCAGTCGGAAGGCTTCGCACACAAGCCCGCTTCTTTGCGGCTTCGTTCTTCGCCTCTTCCAAGCAACCGCGATCTCTGCTTCTCGGAGGCGCAGAAGCGGCTAGTTCGCGCACAGCTCAGTAAAGCGGCAGCAAAGCGCTCTGGAGCGCCGCTTCAAGCCGAAAGACGCCGGGAAGCGGCACTTTCCTCCGGATAGCTCCGGAGCCGCGCTTCTGCTTCTCTAGTCATCTCTAGCTTAGCGAAAAGCTTTCCCACTCCAGTTGGCAAGGGGAGAGCGTACCTACACTGCACACTAACCGCGGTTTGCAAAGAAAGAGGATTTGCTGCACATTCCAAGGACACGGCTCTTTCCGAGGCAATCTGCAACCTGCTGTCAGATGGAAGTGCTCTCTGCCCTCTCCTGCCCAGCTCTAGGTACTAGCGGGCACTTGCCAGCCTGGCCGAGGCAAACCACCTCGAGAGATGTCACAGAGCGTAAGTGGAGCACAGATGCTCAAAAGCAGCAAAGCTGAAGAGCCTGGCTCAGCTTCACTAGTGTGCAATTGACTGACTGCGAAAAACAAAGCAGCAGAGCACCGGGCTTCTGGGCGCTGTGAAGGCAATTGCCAAAACCAGGCAGCTGCTCCTTCCCAAGCACAGGCAGCTGCCTATCTTCTTGCTTGTCGACAAACTCACCGCTGCCCTTCTTTTCAGCAGCTGCCACCGTCTTCTGTGCATCTCGGAGCCTCTGGCGACGAGCAAGACTTGCCAAGGTGGGACGCATCAGGACCAAGTCAAAACCCAGGCAAGTTGTCCTGGAACGCTTTCCATTCGCTTGCCGAGAGTGAATTCAAGAGGCAGGAGAGCGGCAGCCACCGTCCTCCGGCAGTCGGAAGGCTTCGCACACAAGCCCGCTTCTTTGCGGCTTCGTTCTTCGCCTCTTCCAAGCAACCGCGATCTCTGCTTCTCGGAGGCGCAGAAGCGGCTAATTCGCGCACAGCTCAGCAGAGCGCCAGCGGAGCGCTCCGGAGCGCCTCTTCAAGCCGAAAGACGCCGGGAAGCGGCACTTTCCTCCGGATAGCTCCGGAGCCGCGCTTCTGCTTCTCTAGTCATCTCTAGCTTAGCGAAAAGCTTTCCCACTCCATTTGGCAAGGGGAGAGTGTACCTACACTGCACACTAACCGCGGTTTGCAAAGAAAGAGGATTTGCTGCACATTCCAAGGACACGGCTCTTTCCGAGGCAATCTGCAACCTGCTGTCAGATGGAAGTGCTCTCTGCCCTCTCCTGCCCAGCTCTAGGTACTAGCGGGCACTTTCCAGCCTGGCCGAGGCAAACAACCTCCAGAGATGTCACAGAGCCTAAGTGGAGCACAGATGCTCAAAAGCAGCAAAGCTGAAGAGCCTGGCACAGCTTCACTAGTGTGCAATTGACTGACTGCGAAAAACAAAGCAGCAGAGCACCGGGCTTCTGGGCGCTGTGAAGGCAATTGCCAAAACCAGGCAGCTGCTCCTTCCCAAGCACAGGCAGCTGCCTATGTTCTTGCTTGTCGACAAACTCACCGCTGCCCTTCTTTTCAGCAGCTGCCACCGTCTTCTGTGCATCTCGGAGCCTCTGGCGACGAGCAAGACTTGCCAAGGTGGGACGCATCAGGACCAAGTCAAAACCCAGGCAAGTTGTCCTGGAACGCTTTCCATTCGCTTGCCGAGAGTGAATTCAAGAGGCAGGAGAGCGGCAGCCACCGTCCTCCGGCAGTCGGAAGGCTTCGCACACAAGCCCGCTTCTTTGCGGCTTCGTTCTTCGCCTCTTCCAAGCAACCGCGATCTCTGCTTCTCGGAGGCGCAGAAGCAGCTAATTCGCGCACAGCTCAGCAGAGCGCCAGCGGAGCGCTCCGGAGCGCCTCTTCAAGCCGAAAGACGCCGGGAAGCGGCACTTTCCTCCGGATAGCTCCGGAGCCGCGCTTCTGCTTCTCTAGTCATCTCTAGCTTAGCGAAAAGCTTTCCCACTCCATTTGGCAAGGGGAGAGTGTACCTGCACTGCACACTAACCGCGGTTTGCAAAGAAAGAGGATTTGCTGCACATTCCAAGGACACGGCTTTTTCCGAGGCAATCTGCAACCTGCTGTCAGATGGAAGTGCTCTCTGCCCTCTCCTGCCCAGCTCTAGGTACTAGCGGGCACTTTCCAGCCTGGCCGAGGCAAACAACCTCCAGAGATGTCACAGAGCATAAGTGGAGCACAGATGCTCAAAAGCAGCAAAGCTGAAGAGCCTGGCTCAGCTTCACTAGTGTGCAATTGACTGACTGCGAAAAAGAAAGCAGCAGAGCACCGGGCTTCTGGGCGCTGTGAAGGCAATTGCCAAAACCAGGCAGCTGCTCCTTCCCAAGCACAGGCAGCTGCCTATCTTCTTGCTTGTCGACAAACTCACCGCTGCCCTTCTTTTCAGCAGCTGCCACCGTCTTCTGTGCATCTCGGAGCCTCTGGCGACGAGCAAGACTTGCCAAGGTGGGAGGCATCAGGACCAAGTCAAAACCCAGGCAAGTTGTCCTGGAACGCTTTCCATTCGCTTGCCGAAAGTGAATTCAAGAGGCAGGAGAGCGGCAGCCACCGTCCTCCGGCAGTCGGAAGGCTTGGCACACAAGCCCGCTTCTTTGCGGCTTCGTTCTTCGCCTCTTCCAAGCAACCGCGATCTCTGCTTCTCGGAGGCGCAGAAGCGGCTAATTCGCGCACAGCTCAGCAGAGCGCCAGCGGAGCGCTCCGGAGCGCCTCTTCAAGCCGAAAGACGCCGGGAAGCGGCACTTTCCTCCGGATAGCTCCGGAGCCGCGCTTCTGCTTCTCTAGTCATCTCTAGCTTAGCGAAAAGCTTTCCCACTCCAGTTGGCAAGGGGAGAGCGTACCTGCACTGCACACTAACCGCGGTTTGCAAAGAAAGAGGATTTGCTGCACATTCCAAGGACACGGCTCTTTCCGAGGCAATCTGCAACCTGCTGTCAGATGGAAGTGCTCTCTGCCCTCTCCTGCCCAGCTCTAGGTACTAGCGGGCACTTTCCAGCCTGGCCGAGGCAAACAACCTCGAGAGATGTCACAGAGCCTAAGTGGAGCACAGATGCTCAAAAGCAGCAAAGCTGAAGAGCCTGGCACAGCTTCACTAGTGTGCAATTGACTGACTGCGAAAAACAAAGCAGCAGAGCACCGGGCTTCTGGGCGCTGTGAAGGCAATTGCCAAAACCAGGCAGCTGCTCCTTCCCAAGCACAGGCAGCTGCCTATGTTCTTGCTTGTCGACAAACTCACCGCTGCCCTTCTTTTCAGCAGCTGCCACCGTCTTCTGTGCATCTCGGAGCCTCTGGCGACGAGCAAGACTTGCCAAGGTGGGACGCATCAGGACCAAGTCAAAACCCAGGCAAGTTGTCCTGGAACGCTTTCCATTCGCTTGCCGAGAGTGAATTCAAGAGGCAGGAGAGCGGCAGCCACCGTCCTCCGGCAGTCGGAAGGCTTGGCACACAAGCCCGCTTCTTTGCGGCTTCGTTCTTCGCCTCTTCCAAGCAACCGCGATCTCTGCTTCTCGGAGGCGCAGAAGCGGCTAATTCGCGCACAGCTCAGCAGAGCGCCAGCGGAGCACTCCGGAGCGCCTCTTCAAGCCGAAAGACGCCGGGAAGAGGCACTTTCCTCCGGATAGCTCCGGAGCCGCGCTTCTGCTTCTCTAGTCATCTCTAGCTTAGCGAAAAGCTTTCCCACTCCATTTGGCAAGGGGAGAGTGTACCTACACTGCACACTAACCGCGGTTTGCAAAGAAAGAGGATTTGCTGCACATTCCAAGGACACGGCTCTTTCCGAGGCAATCTGCAACCTGCTGTCAGATGGAAGTGCTCTCTGCCCTCTCCTGCCCAGCTCGAGGTACTAGCGGGCACTTTCCAGCCTGGCCGAGGCAAACAACCTCCAGAGATGTCACAGAGCCTAAGTGGAGCACAGATGCTCAAAAGCAGCAAAGCTGAAGAGCCTGGCTCAGCTTCACTAGTGTGCAATTGACTGACTGCGAAAAACAAAGCAGCAGAGCACCGGGCTTCTGGGCGCTGTGAAGGCAATTGCCAAAACCAGGCAGCTGCTCCTTCCCAAGCACAGGCAGCTGCCTATGTTCTTGCTTGTCGACAAACTCACCGCTGCCCTTCTTTTCAGCAGCTGCCACCGTCTTCTGTGCATCTCGGAGCCTCTGGCGACGAGCAAGACTTGCCAAGGTGGGACGCATCAGGACCAAGTCAAAACCCAGGCAAGTTGTCCTGGAACGCTTTCCATTCGCTTGCCGAGAGTGAATTCAAGAGGCAGGAGAGCGGCAGCCACCGTCCTCCGGCAGTCGGAAGGCTTCGCACACAAGCCCGCTTCTTTGCGGCTTCGTTCTTCGCCTCTTCCAAGCAACCGCGATCTCTGCTTCTCGGAGGCGCAGAAGCGGCTAATTCGCGCACAGCTCAGCAGAGCGCCAGCGGAGCGCTCCGGAGCGCCTCTTCAAGCCGAAAGACGCCGGGAAGCGGCACTTTCCTCCGGATAGCTCCGGAGCCGCGCTTCTGCTTCTCTAGTCATCTCTAGCTTAGCGAAAAGCTTTCCCACTCCAGTTGGCAAGGGGAGAGCGTACCTACACTGCACACTAACCGCGGTTTGCAAAGAAAGAGGATTTGCTGCACATTCCAAGGACACGGCTCTTTCCGAGGCAATCTGCAACCTGCTGTCAGATGGAAGTGCTCTCTGCCCTCTCCTGCCCAGCTCTAGGTACTAGCGGGCACTTGCCAGCCTGGCCGAGGCAAACAACCTCCAGAGATGTCACAGAGCCTAAGTGGAGCACAGATGCTCAAAAGCAGCAAAGCTGAAGAGCCTGGCTCAGCTTCACTAGTGTGCAATTGACTGACTGCGAAAAAGAAAGCAGCAGAGCACCGGGCTTCTGGGCGCTGTGAAGGCAATTGCCAAAACCAGGCAGCTGCTCCTTCCCAAGCACAGGCAGCTGCCTATGTTCTTGCTTGTCGACAAACTCACCGCTGCCCTTCTTTTCAGCAGCTGCCACCGTCTTCTGTGCATCTCGGAGCCTCTGGCGACGAGCAAGACTTGCCAAGGTGGGAGGCATCAGGACCAAGTCAAAACCCAGGCAAGTTGTCCTGGAACGCTTTCCATTCGCTTGCCGAAAGTGAATTCAAGAGGCAGGAGAGCGGCAGCCACCGTCCTCCGGCAGTCGGAAGGCTTGGCACACAAGCCCGCTTCTTTGCGGCTTCGTTCTTCGCCTCTTCCAAGCAACCGCGATCTCTGCTTCTCGGAGGCGCAGAAGCGGCTAATTCGCGCACAGCTCAGCAGAGCGCCAGCGGAGCGCTCCGGAGCGCCTCTTCAAGCCGAAAGACGCCGGGAAGCGGCACTTTCCTCCGGATAGCTCCGGAGCCGCGCTTCTGCTTCTCTAGTCATCTCTAGCTTAGCGAAAAGCTTTCCCACTCCAGTTGGCAAGGGGAGAGCGTACCTGCACTGCACACTAACCGCGGTTTGCAAAGAAAGAGGATTTGCTGCACATTCCAAGGACACGGCTCTTTCCGAGGCAATCTGCAACCTGCTGTCAGATGGAAGTGCTCTCTGCCCTCTCCTGCCCAGCTCTAGGTACTAGCGGGCACTTTCCAGCCTGGCCGAGGCAAACAACCTCGAGAGATGTCACAGAGCCTAAGTGGAGCACAGATGCTCAAAAGCAGCAAAGCTGAAGAGCCTGGCACAGCTTCACTAGTGTGCAATTGACTGACTGCGAAAAACAAAGCAGCAGAGCACCGGGCTTCTGGGCGCTGTGAAGGCAATTGCCAAAACCAGGCAGCTGCTCCTTCCCAAGCACAGGCAGCTGCCTATGTTCTTGCTTGTCGACAAACTCACCGCTGCCCTTCTTTTCAGCAGCTGCCACCGTCTTCTGTGCATCTCGGAGCCTCTGGCGACGAGCAAGACTTGCCAAGGTGGGACGCATCAGGACCAAGTCAAAACCCAGGCAAGTTGTCCTGGAACGCTTTCCATTCGCTTGCCGAGAGTGAATTCAAGAGGCAGGAGAGCGGCAGCCACCGTCCTCCGGCAGTCGGAAGGCTTGGCACACAAGCCCGCTTCTTTGCGGCTTCGTTCTTCGCCTCTTCCAAGCAACCGCGATCTCTGCTTCTCGGAGGCGCAGAAGCGGCTAATTCGCGCACAGCTCAGCAGAGCGCCAGCGGAGCACTCCGGAGCGCCTCTTCAAGCCGAAAGACGCCGGGAAGAGGCACTTTCCTCCGGATAGCTCCGGAGCCGCGCTTCTGCTTCTCTAGTCATCTCTAGCTTAGCGAAAAGCTTTCCCACTCCATTTGGCAAGGGGAGAGTGTACCTACACTGCACACTAACCGCGGTTTGCAAAGAAAGAGGATTTGCTGCACATTCCAAGGACACGGCTCTTTCCGAGGCAATCTGCAACCTGCTGTCAGATGGAAGTGCTCTCTTTAATATGGTATATGTAGTTTTGTAGTTAAAATAGAACCTATGTATGTGGGTTTTTTTTTTTACTAGCTCAAGCAAGAGATGAGATAATGAAGAAACTCTTCACACAGAGATGACAATGATGGGGGCCCATAAAGAATTACTGCCTCCTTATCGGAAAAGACAAACATTCTTCCACCTTCTCTCTGTCTTTATGGAACCACCAGGATTAAGGGGAAGAAGTTGACAAAAACCAGAAAAGTTCTTAATTTGCAAGGAATTTATGCATCATGTATGAGATGTATGAATATGCAACAGGCTACTGCTTTTAAAGATTATTCCTTTGTTCACAAGGCATGCTTATCGGGCTTAAGTGCCCGAGAGCATCCGGACATCCGTAATTCTTTGCTTTTTATTGTCTTGTAATTGTCCTAACTCTAAATTTTCATTACTCTAATTGTATTGCTATTTTTATAACCATTTTATTATTATTAAACTTTTAAAATTTAAAAAACCAAGTGATTGGCGTTTATAACAATCTACAATATGCTAAAAATTGTAAAACCTAAACTTCTCATCCATGTGACATACTAAACTACACTCTCCAATCCCTAAAATCCCTAAATGCCTGTTGCCCCCGGGGGATGCTATGTTGGTATTCTCCTTCCTCAGCCCCGGGGATGCTCCGCTGGTTGCCCTGGTCCTCCCAGTTCCATCGTCCTCGCTCCAGGGCGATGCCCTGCCGCTCTCGGTGCTCACTGTCCCATGGGATGCTCTGGCCGGGTCCTCCCCCCTCTCCCCCGGGGCATTCCTCACCGCCGTCCGTTGCCAGAGGTGGCTCCGGGGCGCTCCCGGGGCTCTGACGCCGCCAACGCCGCCGCTCCCATCGCCGGGCCCGCACTGAGCCCTGTGTGCCAGCACACGCCTTTTATAGTCCGGGCAAGCCCCGCCCTCCCGCCGACAGCCAATGGGAGCGCAGTGATGTCATAGTGGTGAGGGGCTGAGTGTCAAGGCCGCTTGTGATGTCACAATGAAGGGGTGGGGCCAGAATGAGAGTGCGATCTGATTGGATGATGCAGAAGGCGTTCCTGCACTGATTGTTCCAGGCGCTGATTGGTTGGATTGACGCTGGGGGCGGGGCAAGGCGGGGAGTGGGCGTGGCTCACATGGGGGGAGTCCCAGCCCCATTCTGGGGATCCCAGGCCCATAGGGAGGGGTCTCTGGGGGTCCCTGTCCCATTTCTGGGGGTTGTAGGTTCATGGAGATGGGTCTGTGGTGGTTCCAGTCCCACGGGGATGGGTCTCTGGGGGTACCAGCACCATTTTGGGGGGTTGTAGGGTAATGGGGAGGTTTCTCTGGAGGTCCTAGCCCCATTTCTGGGGTGGCCAGTCCATAGGGAGGGGTCTTCTGGGGGTCCCTAGACTATGGGGAAGGGTCTGTGTGCTCCCAGTCCCACTTTTGAGGGGGAACTTTGTGATTTGTGTGGGTGGCGAGCGACTCGTGGGAACAGCAAAGATCAGCCACAGAATTTAATAAGATTTTTTGCCAATTTTACTTTGGAAAACACCTTACCTTTGGAGGATGCTCCGGTGGGGGTCCGTGCTCCTTCCGCCTGATCCCGGCACTGTCTTCGTCGTTGCCCCGGGGGGATGCTCTGCTGGTGTCCTCCCTCCTCACCCCGGGGCATTCCCCGACGCTGGCCGCCGTCCATGGCCAGAGGTGGCTCCAGGGCGCTCCAAGCTGCTGAGGATGTCAGCAGCTCCCACTGAGGCCATCCCTGCCCAGAGACCGTGGGGGAATGGGCAGACAAGGAGAGCGTCCCTGGGGCTGGGGCAGCAGAACTCAGAGGCACCAGCGGCTCCAGCTGGGAAATGGAGTGTGGAATGGGGCTGTGAAAGCCCTGCCTGGGCTGTGCCAAGCAGGACACACAAGCCCTGACTCCCATCCCCCAAACAACTCTCTCAAGGAGACATTTAAGAGGAATTGCAATTGTTTGTGTCCTCTGAGTTGGATGCACTGGAGAAATACCAACAAGAGATTCTCCGGAGCTCCAAACAAAAAAACAGCCTTTTTTGGGAACTTTAGAAACCCAGAGAAACTTTGGTAAAAGGTTTAGCATGACATTCAATCAACAAAAACACTTCCCAAAGCATTACCTTGGCCCATTCAACTTCACAGACTATTAGCTCATTCAATTTTAAGTTAATCAACATTTGCACGAGGACCAAAATAGAAGAAATAGACACAGAAAGAGAGAAAGACAAAAAATATACAGAGAAGCACACACAGAGCTACCAACTCCTGGATTCCAGCAGTGTTCAGATAGAAATTCCAAGAGGAGGTAGGGTCAAGATGTGTGCTTGCCTTGTGCTTAGCCTTAAATACCCCTTGGTGTTCCTGAGCCCTTCCCCCAGGTGGGACTTGGGGTCATTTGGTCACTCAGGAGCTGGGCTGGGGGCTCCAGAGGTGGCTGTGGAGCATTGCCTGTGCTGTGCCAGGGACTGGCAGACACTGCTGGGCTGGGATAGAGGCTCTGGGGGGATTGGGGTTCCAGGGCAGGGCAGGGCTGGGGTTCCAGCGCAGGGCAAGGCTGGACCTGCCCCTTCCTCCCCACACATGAAATGTTTCCAGCCAACAATCTCCTCCCGTCTGTCACAACAGGCAGTGTTGGAGGTGAAATCCCAATTCTGGCCATGGGCACCTGCAGGAGAAGGACAGTTCTTTTCCATAGGAAAGAAAGCCACAGGTCTTGGCTCATTTCTGGTTTGATTGCCTGGATTCTGTTTGGTTTTGTTGTTGCTTTGTTTTCTTTTCCATGCCTGCAGTGTCCAGTCAGGAGCAGAGTGACTCTTGCCAAGGAACTTTGTGGTGCTGTCACTTAATATTAAAACTGGTTTTGCTAATCCCTTTCTGGGGATTTTTTCAGCGCTCTCAAGCCCTCGTTGGTAACAGGGTGAAGGAGCCCTGGCCCAGGATCTGGCCCTGGGGGACACAGGGACGCTGCCGGGGGGTCCCTGTCCCCCTGTCCCACCCCCCCACAGCCCCAGCCCCCGTCCCCGTGTCAGGCTCTGGGGTCGATCTCGTGGAACATCCTCTGGGGGAGGCTGCGGCGCCGGGGGTGGGGGGACCCGGGGGGACAGGGGACCCCGCAGTGCACGAGCAGCGATGGACTTCTCTGGGGGAACTGTGAGGGGGGGCTGGGGTGGAGTGACCTCACACAGCCCCTGTGGTGTCACACACCCCTGTGATGTCACACAGCTGCCCGGTGATGTCACAACCCACTCTCTGTTTTCACAGAGCCACCCTCTATGATGGCAGGATCTACTCTATTGCCTTATACCCTTCTCTATGATGTCACAGCCTGCCCTGTTATGTTACAACCCCCTCAGTGATGCCACAAAACCCTCCCTGTGATGTCATGCTGCCACTCTGTAATGTCACAGCACACACTTTGACCTCACTGCCTGCTCTATGATGTCATACAGCCATGCCATCATGTCACAGCCTGCTCTGTGATGTCACACAGTCCCCTCTGTCATGCCATAGCTGCTTGATGACCTCACACAACATGCTCTGTGATGTCATAGCCCAGTTTTTGACCTCACACAAATCCACTCTGTGCAGTCTCACAGACCCTCTCTGACATCACAGCTGCTCTGTGCCTCCGTGACACAGCCACAGAGCTGCTGCTGTGACACAGCCCCCTCTGGGACACCCCACAGCCCCTGCCAGTGCTGAGCCCCTGTGAGCTCTGTCTGTGCCCTGCTCGTGTCCCTGGGATGCCCTGGCAGTGCCCCAGCCCTGCTGGGCTGTGCACAGGAGCTGCTCCTGGCCAGAGCTGTCTCTCTGCAGTGCTGCCCTTGCCAGGAGCTGCCTCTGGGCCAGGAGCCCGGCCCAGCTCAGCAGCACAGACACAGCACCAGGACTTTAATGACCTCTGGGGCTTTGGTGCTGTTTGCATCAGACCCAGTCCCTCAGAGTGTGCTCAAAGAGCTTCTCAAGAACTCAAAAAGTCAGATTCAAAGTCCAAACTTTCTTTAACTGTTAATGGGTTCCACTCAAAGACACAATTCATATCAAAGTGTCCCCAGGCCCCAGGCAGAGCAGAGAACTGGAGGCACTGATGACAGGTGGGGACAAACAAGGCAAAGGTGTCTCTGGTGCTGAGCAAACCTGGATGTGTTTCAGGAATGCAAAGGGCCAAGGCTGAGCCCCAGCCCCTGGCAAGGCAGATCCTGTCCCTCCCTCCTTGCTCAGGGCTCTTCCCGGGATGGGCACTGGCATGTGGGGATGTGCCATGCCAAGGGCAGGACCATGGGGCGGCCCCTGCCAGGCTGCTGAGCAGGGACAAGGAGGCAATGAGGCCCCAGGGCTGCGAGGGTCACTTGTCCCCTCGTGGCCTCAGGCCCAGGGCCAGCAGCCATGGCCAAAGGGCTGCACAGGTTGGCTCTGTCAGGGCCTTGCAGCTGCTGCACATCCCTGTGCCCTCTGCAGCCCAGGCTGTCCTGCGGTGTCCCTGCCCTGGCCTCTGTCCCTGCAGGCTGTCGTCATCCCCCGGCTGCCCCACCTCGCTGGCCCCTTCCTTTGCTGACAGCTCTGCCTCCTGCCTGCCCCTGCCTGGCCACACAAAGCCTTGGCCTTGGTGCCCAAAGGGTTCATTCCATTTTTACCTAGCCTGTGAACTTCCAGCACAGGAACAAGGCATGCAGGGGCTGCTTTCCCAGCAAGGATGGCTGGAAGAGAAGAAGAAGACATCTGGCTCAAGGGTGCAGTAATAGAGAAAACAAGGACTGAATCTGGGAACTTGGGGTGGGATTTATGGAAATGGGTAAATTGTGATTGGCATTTAGCAACTGTATATGAGCAACACACTGGTAGAATTACATGTCCACGTCAGGTTAGGATTTATCCCTCACTGGACCTCAGGCCTCAATAAATGATCCCCTCTTAAATAACAAATTAGTGTTAAGGAACCTCATTCTGACATTTCGTGTTTCAGAAACACGTGGCTTTTGCTCTTCTCTTCTACCTGAGAGCTTCCTGGGCAGGGGCAATTCTTCCAATTGCATCGGCATGGCTATGGCTCGAAAGGGCAGCGAGCAGATGGATTCAGCTTCTCCTGGCAGCCCCTGAGATGCCATTTGTCATTTGTGTGCGCCGAGGATTCTGCTTCAGACTCAGAACTTGCGCAGCTGCTCCTCGGGTGCTGCTCGCACGCAGGCGCAGCGGTGCTGCAGCAGCTGTCCCGCACACAGGGAGGGCTCTGGAGCCTCCCCAGGGCCACCAAGGAGCAGAGGAGGGAATGTGCCCGGCATCTGCTGCAGGACCGTGGGGCTGCGGGGCATCCTTGGGTCTCTTGGATGGGGGAGGGAGCGGGGCAAACGGAATCCAGATGAGACAGGGATCAGACAGCCCCACGCCAGGCAGCGTTTTCTCCTCTGAGAGCTCCTCTGAGCTGAGCGAGCTGGTGAAGCCTGCGGAGCAAATGAGACCCGGGAGTGAGGGAAAGGCTGGCTGGGAAGGAGTCAGATAAACCCGTGTGGGCATTTCCCTTTCCAAGGGGCTCCTGGGCAGACAAAGGGGACAAGAAGGAGGCCCCACCTCATGACATTCCCTTTTTTCCTTCAGGAGCTCTATTGCAGTCACTGCATACAAGAGTTGACTTGATCCCCTTGATGCCAGGGAGCACCAAGAGCTTGAACCTTGCTGGAGTCCAGCCCTGCCTGCCTATCACTGAGCAGAGGGAAAAGATGAAGAACCTGGGCAGGGCTTGAGCCAAATTGGCATTTTGCCACTTGTTATTTCCTCCCAGCTTTTGCAGCAGGGCGACAACCCCATGGCTGCAAACCACTCCCTTTTGCAAGGCAGACGTGGACCTCGCTGGTAGCTCAGGGCTCTTGAAGGGGCTGCTGCAGTTGGCAACAGGAGCTGTTGTTGAACTTTTCACATTGCTTAACCCCCCCGCCAAATGCCATCAAGTGGCTGAGGAAGGACACAAAAAGATTAGCCTGGAGGAAGGGAGGCCAAAACCTTGGAAAAGGATGAAAGAAATGCTGTGATCGTGACATGACAAAAAAAAAAACCAATTTATTTTTGACAGCAAATGAGCACCCGCCGCCCTCCAGCCCTCCCAGACTGGCAGGCCGAGCGGAGCCGTTTCCATGGCATGAGGTGCTGGCAGCCTGCGGAGAGAAACCAGAGAGCCACGGTCAGTCACAGAAGGCTCCTGTCCCCCTGTCCCACCATGGCCTGGGCCCGGGCCAGGCTGCTGGCTGTGCTCAGAGCCCAAAGCTCCCGAGCCATTCTCTGTTTCGAGAGAAGGGCAGCGTGGCAGGCCATGTTCCACCTCCTCTGCTTAAGCACAGCACAGCAGCCTCCTCAGCAGCTGTAAGGGCAGGATGCCCGTGTGCCCGCTGCCCTCTGCCCGAAGCCCTTCTGCCAGCCCAGCTGTGGAGCCGGGTGCCCACCTCTGGAGACCTGCTGCCAGGAGAGGAGCCGATTCCGCACGAGGTCCTCGTCCTTCTTGAAGGGGATGTCCCCGCAGACCATGGCCCCTGGGGTAGCGCTGGCACTGGAGGTGCTCCAGGGACGGTGCAGGTGCTTCCCCGTCCGGTCCAGGCACCAGGTGTAATCTTCCTGGGAAAACAAAGAACAATTTCATGAAATCAATTCTAAACAAGACCTGGAAACAAGAAGAAGCTACAAAGCCTGTCACCGTTTCACGGGCCTGAGGAGGGTCTGAGCACTCCATGCGAGAATTAAATCTGTCCATGGGTGGGGAAAAACCCCACCTTTCCCGCCCTTAAACGCACCCCTTCCTCAAGGGCCTACAAAGCAGATCAGCTGGGGCATGGCTTTGGAACCCGTCCCCCTCTGCTGCCCCATCCACATGGATGGATGCTTTGTCAGGCTGGCTGCCCCCACCCCAGCCCATGCCAGGCTGGCTGGCAGAAGCTGTCAGCAAGGCCAGGAGCCGGCTCCCCTTCCACAACACCCATCCCCTGTCCCACCAAAAAGCAGCCTGGCGTCCGGGGGAAAAATTAATATTCCCCAGTGCCGCCGAGCAGGGAACCTGCGGCGCGTGGCCAGCCCGAGCCCTGCCATGCCTGGAAGCTCGAGCATCCCCCCGCCCCTGTGCCGGCTGGGGACTCATCTTGATTTCATCGGAGCGCAGAGCGTGTCCTCCAGGAAGGGGCCGCAGCCAAAGCCACTCGGCTTTGCCCCGCCAGCGGCCAGCTCGAGGATGGTGTTCCCAGCTCCATGTGGTGCTCCAGAAGAACACGCCAGCTGTGCCTCGGCTTGCGGGCTCATCTCGATGCCAGTGAGCTGCAGGGGGATGTTTCCCCTGTTCCAGTCCGTGGCACCTTCACCGCACTGCCACCACTTCTCCAATGGGACGGGGAGCACTGAGACGCTCCCTCCACAACTCGCCGGGGACCAGCGGAAGCATCTCCTTGGCTGCGCTCTCTCCTCCGGGCCGCGGCCGCAGGGAAACGCTCCGGGGTTTTCTTGGAGTGCCACGAGACGTGTGCAGCGGGTACTTGCTGGGCTCCTGGATCCTACTGAGCAGAGGGATGGATCTCTGCTGTCTCCTGGGCCAGGCAGGGCTCCTGCAGCCAAGAATGCTCAAAAAGGTCTTCCAGTGATGGCCTGTCTGCGGGTTCCATGGATAAACACCACCTGATGAGGTGCTGGCACTCTGCAGAGAAACCAGAAACCGCCACTCAGCGGGACAAGGCTCCTGTCCGTGCTCTCCCACATTCCACGGTGCCCAGGCCACACTAGGAGTGCTCGGAGCTGCAGCCAAAAGCTTCCCATTGATCCTCCCTTCCGGAGGAGAGCAGCCCAGAGGCACACGTGCCACCTCCTCCAGCTAACCCAGGAGATCAACCTCCTCACTAGCTGCTGGAGCGGGACGCTTCTGTGCCAGCTGCCCCCTCCCAACCCCGCTCTTCCTCCCGAGCCTTGAAGGCGCATCCCCACCTTGAGACACCCGGGGTGGGAAGAAGAGCTGGCCCCGGACAATGTCCTTGTCTGTATGGAAAGGAAGGTCCCCGCAGACCAGGTCATAAAGCAGGATGCCCAGGGACCAGATGGTGGCTGGCTGGCCATGGTAGCAGCCAAACAGGATCCACTCCGGTGGGCAGTACTCCGGCGTTCCTATGGGACACGGGCACAGCTCATCAGGCCCATGCTGCTCCCTCCCTCCCTCCCTCCCAGCCAGCTCCCGTTCCACAACAGCCAGTCCCTGCCCCGCCGAAAAGCAACTTGGCTGCAGCCGGCTGAAGAAGGATTCCCCTTCCTGCCCTCCCTCCCTCTTCCCCCTCTGCCAGCAAAGGGGGGAACCTCTGCTGCCCGGCTGGGCCCCGGCATTGGGCTCACCTGACATCCGGGTGTAGAACGTGTCCTGGAGGATTGTGCCGCAGCCGAAGTCGATGAGCTTGGCCTCGCCCGTGGCAAGGTCGACGAGGACGTTCTCGGCCTTGATGTCGCGGTGCAGGACGCCGCGGCTGGTGCAGTGCCGCACGGCCTCCAGCACCTGGCGGAACAGCCCCCGCGCCACGGGCTCCGTCAGGAACCCCCGCTCGGCCAGGAAGTCCCAGAGGTCCTGACAGCGCTGCGGACGCTCCATGACCAGCGCGAAGCCGTCGGGCAGCTCAAACCAGTCCAGGAGCCGCACGATGCCGCGGAAGCCAGGGCACGACACCATCCACAGCAGTGCCACCTCCATGGGCACAAGGGCGCCGTTGTGCTGCGGGGGGACCGCGATGCCCTCAGCGGGGCCGATGCTGCGCCGCGCCTTGGGCATCCCCTGCCCGGCCCCGGCGCCGCTGGCCATTGCCCGGCCCGGGACGCTGCGCGGCCCCCGCTCACTCCCCGCTCGCTCCCCTCGCGGCGTTCCGGCTGCCACCCTGCCGGGCCTCGCCCTAGCCCCGCCCGGCACGCCCCGCCGGCTTCTCCCGCTGGCCCCGCTCACTCACCAGCCGCGCCCACTCCGAGATGCGATCGCGGCGCACTCGCTTGATGGCCACCTGCAAGCCAAGGCGAGCGCCGGGCTGAGCTCGCCGCCCGCCGCTCGCCGCCCGCCGCCCCCTCCGCTCCGGCCCCGTCTCTTACCGGGGCGCCGTCGGCGAGCCGGGTCCCGGAGTAAACGCTGCCGCAGCCGCCGCTCCCCAGCAGCGGGCCCTCCCGGTAGAGCTGCTCCAGGGGAGGCTTCTCCGCCCGTGCGGGCGGCACCGCGCTCCCGCTCTTCTGCCCCGGGAACCCGACCGCCCGGCGCGCTGCTGCTTGCCGAGCCGCCCCGGGCTGCGGCGGCTCGGGGCCGGCGGCCAAGCCGAGCAGCGGCGGAGCTCGGAGCGGGGAAGCTGCTGGCGACGCTGTCGGGGCCGGGGCGGGCGCGGGGCGGCAGCGGGGCGGCTGCGGGCGGAACCGCGGGAGGGGCTTGGTTCGGGGCCGGGGCCCCAGCCGGGGCCAGCCCAGAGCCTGCGCCAGGTGGAGCCAAAAGACCGCGCTGCTCCGCCAGCACCAGAGCAAGAGGCACTTCCAGAAGTGCCACAGCCAGTACGGAGAGAGCCCGGCCGAGGCGGCTCCACGGCGGGACGGGCAGGGGCGGGCACGGGGCGGCCCCGCCGAGCGGCGCCTTGCGGGACGCGGCATGAGCCGGGCTGGGAGAGGCAGAACACGGACGGGACGGGACGGGAATAGAGTGAGTGTGAGAGGGACAAGGGGATGGGGAGCGAGTGGAAAGTCGAGCGGAAAACCGATCGAGAGAAGCGCTGCTGCTGCTGCTGCTGCTGCTGCTGCTGCTGCTGCTGCTGCTGCTGCTGCTGCTGCTGCAGAACCGCCGGAGCTCGCGAACATTCTTCCGTTGCCTCCGCGAACCCAACGGAGGAGCCGCCGCGCGCCCCGCGGAACGAAAGAGAGAAACTAACAAATAAAACCCCAAAGTAATTCCTATTCGAGAAGTAACCAAATCAAACAATGTAGCAATAAAGAAGCGTGTTGGCTTGTGGCTTCTTTCTTCTTTGGCTGAGACGAAGCATTTCATGGGGAAGAATTGCTTCTTCAGACACTTTTGCGAGAGTGGACAGGAGTGGAGCATTTAATTTTCGAGTAGAAAAGGGAAATCGTATCAGTAATGTCATCTCTTTTCATCCTCTGTTGAGACAGTTGCAGGCTGCCAAAAGACATGGTCTGCAATGTGGAACTTGGGGCCAAGATCCTTTTTCTGCCAGAGGATGAGGAGGGGAAGTATCCCAGAATCGTGGAGTCGTGGCATGGTTTGGTTTGGAAAGGATCTGAAAAATCACACGGCTGCAACCCCCCTGCTGTGGCTTGGGACCCCTTGCACTAGCCCGGCTTGTCTAGAGCTCCATGCAGCCTGGCCTTGAACACTGTCAGGGACGGGACAGCCACACCTTCTCTGGTCAACCTGTTCCAGGAGAGACTTTTTTCTGAATTCCTTACCTAAACCGACTCTCTTTCCACCTGGATCCATTCTCTCTTGTCCTGTCCTTGCCTGCCCTCATACAAAGTCCCTGTCCATCTTTCTTGTAGCTTGCCCTCAGGTACTGGAAGGCCACAGTTGGGTCAAGTCTAAGTCTCTTGCCCAGGTTGAAGAAGCCGAGCTGTGTCAGCCCTTACTTGCAGGAGAGAAGTGTTCTAGATATATATTATAATATTGGCTTTTCGCAAATATTAAAATGGATTTTATATATGTGATGTTAAAGTAACTTTGTTCCAAATATATAGTTTTAAATTTTGTTGTTAATTAGGCTTAGACACAGTAGTGCAATAGCTGATGGAAGTATGCTTGTGTTAAAATGCCTGCTTGGATGGGATAACATCCAATGAACACAGGATGAGCACACCTGTACAGATCTGCCAACCATCAGCACTCACCGTCTGAAGGCAGTGCGGACCAAGGCCCGAACTGGAAGGGATAAAGAGAAGGAGCCAAACCCCAGCCAAGGAACACGCATGCTCTGAAAAGGCAGACCCAAAGAGGGGCCATGTAAAATAGCTCCTGGAAAATGTAAACTAGTTTATGGATATGCATAAGCGGCTATGAATATGCAACAGGCTGATGTAAGGGAAAAGGTATTTAAGGGGGATCCCTGAAGGTAACAGGGTGGTCTTGGCTGAGTGCCAAGATGCACCCAGCCATAAATAACCTTTGCTCCATGGTCCTTGTCTCCTATTGTCCTTTATTAAACTTTTTACATTTTGACAGGAGAGTGAACGTGTTTTTCACATGGACTACATATGCTTATACAAATTCTAGGAAGACTAGTAATTTTTTCTACAATAATTGGGTTAATCATCACAAACAAACATCCATTTTGCAGCATCTCTAGCTAATAGAAGTTGATTCAATCTTCTTTCTTGATTCAGTCTTCTTGCAGTCTTCAAAGCTCTGTTTGTTCTTGCCAAGGCATTCTGATTATCAAAATTTTTATGCTAATCAGGTCTGAAGTACATCAACTCACTTCTGTCCTGGCAGCATGGGCGTGTCAACTCAAGGAGGGAAACACTAACTGAGAGGATTACAGTAAGGTGAAGGTAGACTCAGCCTCCGGTGACCGAGCTGCCGGGTATGATCTGTCAGATCCCCTTGAAGGTACCTCTAGTATGAATGCTCAGGGAAGAAAGGATAACCAGAGCTAGAGGGGCCCTGCCTCGAGCCAAGGAGAGGCACGGGAAAACCGGATCTTTGGTCAGTGTAGATCCGATGGCCTGGCACATCAGAGCCACAAAAATGCAACACCTTAGTTGATACTGGAGCGCAGTGTCCCCTGATACCATCGGGACATGTGGGGGCAGAACCTGTTTCCATTGCTGGGGTGACGGGGGGATCACAGCAATTGGCCCTGTTGGGAGCCGAGGTGAGCCTGACTGGGAAGGAGTGGCAGAAACATCCTATTGTGACCGGCCCAGAGGCCCTGGGTATTCTGGGCATAGACTTCCTCCAGAACGGCAATTACAAAGAACCAAAGGGACTCAGGTGGGCTTTTGGCACAGCTGCTGTAGAGGCAGAGCACATTAAGCAATTGAACACCTTGCCTGGACTGTCAGAGCACCCATCTGCAGGAGGACTCCTGAGGGTGGAAGAGCAGCGAGTGCCAATTGCCACCTTGACCGTGCATCGCTGGCAGTATCGGACGAATCGAGGTGCTGTGATCCCCATCCACAGAATGATCCGTTAGGTGGAGAGCCAAGGGATGGTCAGCAAAACCCACTCACCCTTCAACAGTCCCATCTGGCCTGTGCACAAGTCTCAGTGGAGATTGACTGTGGACTATCGTGCCTTGAATGAAGTGACTCCACCGCTGAACACTGCTGGGCTGGACATGCTGGAACTCCAGTACGAGCTGGAGTCCAAGGCAGCAAAGCGGTACGCCACTGTTGACATTCCCAACGCGTTTTTCTCCACTTCTCTGGCAGCAGAATGCAGGCCTCAGTTTGCTTTCACCTGGTGGGGCGTGCAGTACACCTGGAACCGACTGCCCCAGGGGTGGAAGCACAGCCCCACCATCTGCCATGGACTGATCCAGGCTGCACTGGAAAAGGGTGAAGCTCCAGAACCCCTGCAGTACCTCAATGGCATCATTGTGTGGGGGAACACGGCAATGGAAGTACTTGAGAAAGGAGAGAGGATCATCCAGTTTCTGCTGGAAGCCGGCTTCGCCATCAAGAAGAGCAAAGTCAAGGGAGTTGCCCGAGACATCCAGTTCCTGGGGGTAAAGTTGCAAATGGATTGTGTCAGATTCCCACTGAGGTCACCAAAAGGATCACTGCGATGTCTCCACCAACCAGCAAGAAGGAAACACGAGCTTTCCTAGGTGCCATAGGTTTTTGGAGAATGCACATTCCCGAGTACAGCCAGATTGTGAGCCCTCCATACCTGGTTACCTGCAAGAAGAACGATTTCCTCTGGGGCCCTGAGCAGCAACAAGCTTTCACCCAGATCAAGCAGGAGAATGCTCAGGCAGTAGCCCTTGTCCCAGTCAGGATGGGACCAGAGATGAAGAATGTGCTCTACTCTGCAGCCGGGAACAATGGTCTGTCCTGGAGCCTTTGGCAGAAGGTGCCTGGGGAGACTTGAGGCCGACCACTGGGATTCTGCAGCTGAAATTACAGAGGGTCTGAAGCCAACTGCACTCCCACAGAGAATGAAATCTTGGCTGCCTATGAAGGAGTTCAAGCTGCCTCCGAGGTGATTGCCACAGAAGCACCACTCCTCCTGGCACCCTGACTGACGGCACTGGGGTGGATGTTTAAAGGAAAGGTTCCCACTGCCCTCCATGACACTGCTGCCACATGGAGCAGATGGATTACTCTCATCATGCAGCACACCCGGATTGGAAACCTGAATCACCCTGGGATTTTGGAGATAATTACAAACTGGCTGCTGGTGAGAACTTTGGTCTCACTGACGGAGAGCAGCAGGAACAAGTGACAAGGGCTAAAGAAGGTGCACCATGCAACCAACTACCAGCAGAGGAAACTCGATACGCTGTTTTCACTGACGGTTCCTGTGGCATCGTAGGGATGAACTGGAAGTGGAAAGCAGCCGTATGGAGCCCCACACAACACATAGCACAAGCTACCGAAGGAGAAGGTGGATCAAGTCAACTTGCTGAAGTCAAGGCCGTTCAGCTGGCCCTGGACATTGCTGAGAGGGAGAGAAGTGACCAAAGCTCGACCTTTATATGGATTCTTGGATGGTAGCCAATGCTCTGTGGGGCTGGCTGGAAAGGTGGAAAAAGGCCAACTGGCAGCGTAGAGGAAAAGCAATCTGGGCTACTGATGTGTGGAAAGACATTGCCTCTTGGGTAGAAAATGTGTCTGTGAAAGTCTGTCATGTAGATGCCCATGTCCCCAAGAGTCGGGCTAATGAGGAACACCGAAACAAGGAGCAGGTAGATCAGGCTGCAAAGATAGAGGTGTCAAAGATAGACTTGGATTGGCAAAACAAGGGGAAGTTGTTCCTAGCACGATGGGCCCATGATGCCTGAGGCCATCAGGGTAGAAATGCCACCCACAAGTGGGCACGAGACCGAGGGGTGGATTTAACCATGGACAGTGTTTCTCAGGCTATCCATGACTGTGAGATGTGCGCTGAGATCAAGCAGGCCAAGTGAGTGAAGCCCCTGTGGTATGGTGGGCAGTGGTCCAAGTACAGGTATGGGGGGGCCTGGCAGATTGACTACATCACACTGCCCCAGACACGCCAAGGCAAGCGCTATGTGCTCACAATGGTAGAAGCCACCACGGGATGGTTGGAGACCTCCCCTGTGCCTCACGCCACTGCCCGGAGCACCTTCCAGGGCCTTGAAAAGTAAATCCTGTGCAGGCATGGTACCCCTGATAGGATTGAGTCTGATAACGGGACTCATTTAAAGAGCAGTCTTATCAACACCTGGGCTAGGGAACATGGCATTGAGTGGGTGCACCATATCCCCTACCATGCACCAGCTGCAGGCAAAGTGGAGAGGTACAATGGACTGTTAAAAACCACCTTGAAAGCATTGGGTGGGGGATCTTTCAAAAACTGGGAGCAGCATTTAGCAAAGGCCACCTGGTTAGTTAACACCCGAGGTTCCACCAATGGAGCAGGTCCTGCCCAGTCTGAGTCCCTGAATATAGCAGACGGAGATAAAGTCCCAGTGGCACATATCAGAGGTTTGTTAGGGAAGACAGTGTGGATCAATTCTGCCTCGAGTACAGACAAACCCATTGGTGGGATTGTCTTTGCTCAGGGACCAGGTTGTACATGGTGAATAATGCAGAAATATGGAAGAACTCGATGTGTACCTCAGGGAGATCTGATTGTGGGGTGTCTCATATGCAAATATCACTGTTTGCTGGATGTTACTGCCACTGTCTGTACATTAAACCACAACGACATGAGACAGAAGGAAATGTGTAAGTGTTAAAGGTTTGAGCAAGAGAGATAGAAGGAAATGTCTAAGTGTCAAAGGTTTGAGCAAGAGAGATAGAAGGAAATGTGTAAGTGTCAAAGGTTTGAGCAAGTGAGATGGAAGGATGAGTAAGTGAAAGATGGAAGTTTTAACTTCATGAAGTTTTTACATGATGTTTGGTAGTTACGTTGACAATTTGGAGATATGGGGTGGAATGTCCTAGCATGACATTATGGTGCTTGCATCCCCAATCGTGTGTTCTGTTTATGCTTGATGTTATGTTCTGTGCCTTCAGGACTGACTCTGAAAGTGAAGGTTTGTTTTGTCTTGTTATCAGCCAGCTCACCTCCCCCATGGTTTGTGTCTAGGAGAGGCTAGGTTTCCTTGCTTGCTTGCTGGCTTGCTTGCTTTCACTTTGCCCTTGCTTTTGCTTTTGCTTATTAGTTAGTTGTTTTTTTGTATTGGGGAGTGTTCTGCTTGTTGAATAACAGGGGTTTTTTTCCACTTCTCTCCAAGGAAATTCTTTCCGAACCAGATAGGGGAGGGGCCGGGGGGGGGTTCGCTTTCTGGGGGCTCCTCCTGGAAGATTTCTCCCAAATTTGCCCTAAACTAGGACACCTTGGCATGTCAAGGGCTGCTTCTCACCTGCCCTGAAGCACTGGGGCTCGTGGCTTTCCTTCCTATGGGAGAGAACTGTCCTTCTCCTCCAGTGACCCAGGGCCAAAACCGGGATTCCTTCTCCAAATGTCTTTATATGCAAAGATTGTTCCCAGATGAAATCTGCCAGGAGAGACAGGTCTGGATGCCTTGGCCACCCAGGGGCCACCTCTCATCTGCCTTTGAGACACTGGGACCATGTACTTTTCTTTCTTATGGGAAAAAAACATCCATCTCAACTAGGCATCCATGGCCAAAATTGGGCATCTGCCTTCAGAATTCCCTATATCCAAGGATAGCTCCCAGAAAAAAGCTGCCAGGGGAAACAAGTCTGGCTGACCTTGGCTTCCAGAGGGCTGGCACTCATGTGCCTCTGAAACACTGGGGCTCTGTGCTTTCCTTGCTAATAAAAAGTCTTCCTGTCCCTCATCAAATTTGGCACCCACGGCCAAATTTGAGATTCCACTTCCAAAATGCCCTGTGTCCAAGGATAGCCCCTAGAGGAAAGGTGCCAGGAGAGACAGGTCTGGCTGGCTTGGCCTAAGGGTGGCCACCTCTCATCTTCTTCCAGAACACTTGCATTTTGTGCTTTTCTTTCCTATAGGAAGAAACCATCCATCCTGACCAGGCACCCATGGCCAAAACTGGGATTCCACCTCCAAAACTCCATACATCCAAGGATTGCTCCCCAGTGAAAGCAGCCAGGACTTAAAGGATTGGCTGCCCTTGGCCTCTTGGGAACTGCCTCTCACCTGCCTCAAAACACTGGGGCTCGATGCTTTCCTTCATGTGGAAAAGAGTCGTCCTTCTTCTCAAGGTGTCCATGGTCGAAATTGAGATTCCTCCTCCCAAATTCCATATATCAAAGGATCCCTTCATGACAAAAGTTGCCAGGACAAACAGGTCTGGCTGGCTTGGCCTCCCAGGAGCCACCTCTCTCCTCTTCTGCCTTTGAAACACATGGGCTCTGTGCTTTCCTTCCTATGGAAAAGAACTGTCCTTCTTATCACTGCAGAAATGGCTGAAATTTCGGTTCCACCTCCCAAATTCCCTATACCCAAGGGTTGCTTTCAGAAAAAAGCTACCAGTACAGAGAGGTCTGGCTGCCTTAGGCCTATGGTGGCCACCTTTCATCTGCCCCTGAAACACCGGTGTTCTGTGCTTTCCTTCCTATGGAAAAGAATTGTGCTTCTCCTCCGGGTGTCCATGTCTGAAATTGGGATTCCACCTCTAACATTCTGTATATCCAAAGGTTGTTCCCAGCCAAAATCTGCCAGTACCGTCATGTCTGGCTAGCCTTGGCCTCTGGTGGCTGCCCCTGCCACACTGGGACTCGGTTCTTTCCTTCCCATGGAGATCACTGTGACACGGTGGGGACCTCATGGAAGCAAGGGGATCATTGTGGCACCACTGGAGCCCATGGAACCAAGGGGCCATGGTGACACAGCGGGGCTTCATGGACCCAGAGACCATTATGACTCTGTGGGGCCTGATGGAACCATGGAGGCCATTAGGACCCTTCAGGGCCTCGTGTCACCAAGGGGGCATTGTGACACCTCAGAGCTTCATGGAAGCAAGGGAACTTTGGGACACTGTGGGGCCTCATGGAACCAAGGGAACATGGAACAGGTCTGGCTGGCTTGGCCTCCCAGGGGCCACCTGACAGGTCTGGCTGATCTTGGAATGCCATGGGCTGTCTCTCATCAGCTCCTGGAGCACTGGGGCTCCGTGCTTTCCTTGCTAAGCGTAAGAACTGTCCCTCTTTTCAGATGCCTATTGCCAAAATTGGTATCCTCCCTAAAAAATTTCCTCTATGCAAGGGTATCTCCCAAAAAAAAAACTGTCAGCTCTAGCTGACGTCTCGCAGTAACCTCTCATCCACCCGGGAAACTGTGGGGCTCTGTTCCTTCCTTCCTGTGGAAAAGAACCTGGCCTTCATGTCCAGGGTCCATGGCTAAAATTAGAATTTGGCCTCCCAAATTCCGTATATCCAAGGATTATGCCCAGACAAAAGTAGCCAGGACAGACAGGTCAGGCTGGCCCTGTCCTCTGGTGATTTTCTTAGACAATGAGCTGAATGTCTCCATTTGAAAACACCCTGGAGAGCACCCAGAGATCTCCCAAGGAGGAGTTTGGAGGCCTCGGGCACAGGACCACTACATATGGACAAAGGAGCTCTGTGCTCTGTGCTGTTGTGGTGGTTTTGCATCACGGAGGTGATGTCCTGAGAGAAGCTGCTAGCAGTTTCCTCTGTGTCTGACAAAAAAACAATCAGTAATTAGCTTTGAGAGCTGACAATCTGTTAAACCACTAAGGAAACTGCACACGCCTCTGTGAAGACACAAGTTAAAGATGAAGAAGCCTGGCTGGGTCTGTTTCCCTTCTGGCCAGCAAAGAGGTGACCAGGCCGGCCCAGCCCCCGTCTCAGCCAGGCCGGGCCGGGCGGCTCCTGCCGTGGGGCCGGGCCCCTTCCCAGGGAGCCGCCAGGCCCCATCGGCTGCCGGGCAGGGCAGGGGAGGCCGCGGGGCCGAGGCCGGGCTGGGCCGTGGCTGCGGTTGCTGACATCTGGCCGCTACCGAGCCCTGCCCCGCCGCCAGCCCGGGCCCAGCCAGGATCCGCCGGGCCCCAGGAGCAGCCCCGGGCCGGGCCGGCTCGGCCAAGGTTCTGCCGCCCTTGGGGTTCGCCCGCAACCAGCGGGCAGGGGAGGAGAAGCCATGGGCCCCGGCCGTGCTGCTGCTGTGCTCTGGCCTGGCTGCTGAGATCCTGGCCCTGCCCCAGCGCGGCCCAGCCTGACACAGCCCCAGCGCAGCCGCTGCAGAAACCTCCATGGTAAAACAGCTCCGGCCGCAAGTACCGAGCCCGGCCGGGGTCACGGAACCGTCTGCAGGCCCCGGCTGAGATATTGACTCTTCCAGTGCTTCCATCCTCCCTCGAGTGAGAGAAAAGGACAAAGTGCAGGCACACACAGGAGCAACATGAAGACACCGAGATCAGTGAAGAGGAAGCTGAGTCCCAGGTGGGAGGGATGAGGAGATGCCTTGATCTTGGGGCTGAAATCCTCTGGTAACGCTATGGAGAAGGATGTAATTGATACATCAGACTCTCTTTTTCCCTATAACACATTGAAAAGAATTGGCAGATGACTTGTTCAGCAAAGGCCTCCATGCTAATGTAAGGAAATGTTGAAGTAGCTGTGATCCCATGAGAAGTTTGAACAATGAAAGACAGCAGAGTGATGAGACCCTGAGCCCCCAGGGAGAGAAGAAGAAGACCTCTGTTCCTAGAGATGAAGATGATTTCAGAAATAAATGAAGAGAACCTTTGCTTTTAAACAGCTCATCTTGAAACTCATACCCCATAAGTTGACATGGCCCATAAACACAGCTGTGGGAAAAGCTGTGAAAAAATGGGAGGGACTTCACCATTGCCGGCAGCTGCTATTCATGGAAATGAAAAGCCATGAGACAACTGTTTTCTTGTGGAGAAGTCCCCATAACATTTACAAGTGGAGCTTCTCTCCCTAAGTGAACTGAAGAAAGACTATTCTAGAGGTGGAGAACTGACTGAAAATTTTATGTTTTGTCTCTTTACATTGTCAGGTTGTATGGAGAGAGGAAGTGTTCTGAAAGTTTTGTTCTGATTCTTACTACTCTTTATTTCACTTACTATAAATAAACTTTTCTTTATACCCTTTTAAAATTTTGAGCCCACTTTCCCTTTCTCCTAATCTTATCTCAGAGCAAGAAATTAGTAAGTATATTCTAGCGAGTGCCCTGGTAATTAGCCAACACTGAACCCACCACAGTAATTAACGCATTGGCCGAGAAATCTCAAATTGGAGAAGCAAAGCCAATACAAATCCTTCCTGATGAACTGCCTTAGACAAGAGGGAAATCAAGGCACAGCCATGGTTTCTCAGGATTTGTTTGTTCCTCATGAGCCCCGTGGTGCATTTGGAGCTGAGCCCTGGAACCTCAGGGCCCGAGAGGAGATTGCACAAACCTTTGCAGGAGTCAAAGTCAGAAGAAAACCACAAAATGTCTCAAAGCATAAATGGGACCCACTGAGGTCCATCCCCAACACAGGCTCCTCAAGGACTCCTTGGAGGAGAGAAATGGAGGCCAGGATGGCACAAAAACCTCTCAGAGACACAAAATGGCACAAAAACCTTTCAGTGTGCAAAGGAGAATCTAAAGTACCTAACAAAAGTTGAGTATCTCAAAGCATTAATGAGCCCCACTGAGTGTAAGTAGAAAGCTCTCAAGGGACTCGTTAAAGCAGATAATTGGGGCCATGATTGCACAAACCTCTCACAGAGTCTGGATCAAAAGGGAAACACCAAGTACCTGAAAAGAACTGAAGTACCTTGAAGCATTAATGAGCCCCACTGAGTGCTGTTCCTGACAAAGCCTCTCCAGGGACTAATTACAGCAGATAATTGGAGGCCATGATTGCACAAAGCTCTCAGAGACTCCAAGGCAAAAGCCAAAGCCAAAGTGCTTTGAAAAACCTGCAGTCCCTGGGAGCATGAAGGAGCCCCCAGGGCCATTCCTGAGCAAGGCTCCCCAGGGACTCCTTCCAGCAGATCCTTGAGGCCACTGGGATGTGGGCTAGGGGGGGATGCTGAGGGCAGGACAAGGGGCTGACAGTGCCCAGCCTGGCTGGGGCTGTGCCAGGAGGCCCCAGTGCCTCAGGACAAGGTGTCTCCTGACAGCCCTTGGTGGCACAGAGCCTGCTGTGCCCCAGGGCACCAAGACTTGGCTTCTCTTTGTCCCCACCTGTCATCAGTGCCTCCAGTTCTCTGCTCTGCCTGGGGCCTGGGGACACTTTCTCAGTCGTGTCCCTCAGTGGGACCCATTAAAAGTCAGAGAAACTTTGGAGTTGGATTCTGACTTGGAGCTCTGGAGAGGTTTCTGCAGCTCCCTCTCAGGGCCTGATGTTCAGGGCCTGAGCACAAAGCCCCAGAGGGTCATTAAAGTCCTTGTGCTGTGTCTGTGCTGCTGAGCTGGGCCGGGCTCCTGGCACAGAGGGTGATCCTGGTAACCAAGGAGAGCTTCAAAAGCACATTTCTCTGGATGAGCAGCTCTTCTCCCAGCCCAGCAGGGCTGGGGCACTGCCTGCAGCCAGCCCGGGCACAGCACAGAGGCACAGAGAGCTTCCATCAGTCAGGGCTGGGAAGGTGCTGAGAAGTGCCTGGGGCAGAATCCCTGGCAGCCCTTGGCACAGGAACCTCTGGCTGCAGGACAATGCAGCTGCAGCTCCTGGAGTGATCTCCTACAGCTGGAACATCCCAATGCCCACAGACCCTGTGAGTACATTCTCTGATCATCTCTTGTGCAGAGCAGCCAGGGGTGCCCAGGGCTGTCCTGCAGAGCAGGGTCCTGCAGCCCAGGGCTCTGTGCTGGGCCAGGGACTCTGCTGCCTTCCAGGGACAGCTCTCAGCCGGCCCAGGGAGCTGCTCCCAGCGCTGGAGAGAAGCTGTGGGGGGAAGGAGCCACCCTGAGCAGGGCAGGTGCTGCTGCTGAGAGCTGCTGGGTGGGGAAGGGCTGCTCCCTGCTCCAGAGCAGCCTGGGCACAGCTCCGCAGGACACTTCCCAAAGAAGGTAAACCTGGAATTGCTGTAAAGATCAGGAGCTTTCCTGAGAGTGTTTTCAATTTCCTGCTTGGGTGGGAAAGCTGGGGTGATGACAAAATGATTTTTGCTTTTATACATTTTTCATACAGTTGTATCTCTGTAAATTACTATTATATACTTATAAAAATATAACCCTTATATTGTAAATGTAGGTAAACTTAATGGGAAGAAATGATGATGTCTAACATCAGTTTAGAAGGCTGAATGATTTCTTTATTATAACTATGCTATAATACATTAATATACTATATAAAAGAAGATACTAAGACTACATACTTACTTTCTTTAACTACTATATCTAACTAGTAATAACTTGTGATCCTGTTCTTGAGAGTCTAGACACAGGTGGATTGGATTGGCCATCAGGCTCAAACAATCCTCACTAGAATCTAATCAAGCAATCACCCCAGGTAAACAATTCTCTAAACACATTCTACATAGGAAAAACAAGGAGTAGAAATAGAAATTGTTTTCTCTTTCTCTCTGTGCACCTCTATGAAAAATCCTGAGAGTGGGAGAAATGTGCTACCACACCCTTACCTAACTCTTAATTAACTCTATTTAACTACTATTATAAACTTAATATAATTATAATCCTTATTTAACTCTAGTACATTTCCTAACCTTTCTCTTAGATTTTAGAACAATAAGCTGAATGTCTAAATACATTCCTGAAACACTTTATAGTCTTATTATCAGGAAGAGGACCTAGAAGAAGAACATTTTGGTTTTTGACCAGAATGTGAGCGGTCACAACAAAAAGTGAAGGCAAAGAAGCCCTTGGACCTACTCTAATGGGTTAAGCCAGGGGTGTGTAACTGGGGAAAATCAATCTCCTATTGGATGTTCCTGTTAAATAGCCTAATTAATTAACCGTAATAAATTGTTGAAATCAGGGGCCAGGTGTGTCCCATCCCCACTGGGACACCTGGAAACTTCCAATAAAGGTCTGGTTTTTACTTTATTGGTCTAACACTATTACCAGGAATTTTTTTTCTCTTTTGACTATAAACAACAGGGGGATGTAAGAAGCAGAACAGGAATTGTGATCCCAGAATGACAGAACATTCTGAGTTGAAAGGGACACACAGGATCATCAAAGGAATGTGTGAACATTTACAGAGACTCCAGAACTGTGACTTTGGGTGGTCAGTCTCTCTGCTGGCAGCCTCCCAAAGGGCCTTCAGCCACTCCTCAGCCCTGGACAGCAGCAGCATCCCCTTTGCAGGGCCCAGCAGGGCTCTCCTGAGCTGCCCTCGCCCAGCTGCACACAGACCCTGCCCCAGCCAGGGCCCTGCACACAGGCAGGTTTCTGTAGGGCCGGGCCGAGGGCACCCAGGGTGGGATGGGCTCTGTGAGCGCTGGCAGGGACAAGGCACCTCTCAGGAGGGAATGTCCAGGCCCAGGGAGATGCTCAGGGAAGCAGAGGGGGCTGAACAGAGCAGTGCTGGGGCAGGAGGGCACTGTTGGTGTGTGGGAGGTGCCGGGCACAGCTGGGCACGGGAACACTGTCCTGAGTGCCCGGCTGTCTCTGCCCTGCCCTCTCAGGCACAGCACCACAACATCTTCTCCTGTTTCTGCACTCCCCTGATATTGTCACTCTTATCTGGTGCTCTCAGGGAGGCTCTGGCCTTTGCAGCACCTGAGTCAGGCACTGCCCTTTGGCATTCCTGCCAGGCAGGGCTGTTGTAGCTGTCGGCAAACCCAATGGGAAGAATGATGATGTCTGACTTATTTCAGAAGGCTGAATGATTTCTTTACTATAATTATGCTATGATACATTAATATACTATATAAAAGAGGATACTAAAAACTACATGCTACTCTCTCTAACAATCATATCTAACTCTCTTCACAACTCGTGACCCTGTTCGCCAGAGTCCAGACACAGGTGGATCTGTTTGGCCATCAGGCCCAAACAATCCACTGTGATCCAACCAGGCATTCGCTCTAGGTAAACAATCTCCAAACACATTCCACAAGAGAAAAACAAGGAGCAGAAATAGAAAATGTTTTCTCTTTCACTTCTCTCTGTGCACCTTTATAAAAATCCTGAGAGAGAGAGAAATGTGCTTGCCACACAGGGCTGTCCATGGGAATGGGATGTCCAAGCTTCCCTGGACCTGTGGGGCTGTGGGCAAAGCAGTCCATGGGAAAGGGGAATGAGCTGAGCCCCTCCCTGAGATCCCATCATGGGCACAGCCGAGGATCTCCTTGCTGTGCCCTTCCCAGCTCGGAGCTGCCCTCCTGGGTGCAGAGCTGTGCCAGAGCCTCTGGGAGTTCCTGGAATGTCCCCCGGGGAAGTGCAGAGCTGCCACAGCTGAGGAAATGCTGCTGGGTTGGCCAAGGGAGCCGTGAGTGTCCTTGGCACAAGGGGGTGCTGAGAGCTTGCCCAGAGACCTTTGGAGAGGGTGAGACATTCAGGGATCCCTCTGCTCTGGGCAGGGTCTGGTTTATCCCAGGGTGACCCGGGAGTGTGATTGTGCTCTGATTGCAGCCAAAGGTGCAAAGCCAGGGCAGTTGGGAACAACCCCATCCAGCCCCTCACCTGCACTCATCCACAGGGAATCCTTTGCCTCTCACATTCCTCAGTGGCAAACTCTGAGTGCAGCAGGAATGCTGGGGATTTCTGACCTCAGAGAGCCAGGAATGATGTGTGGGTAGGAAAACAATTTCGAAAACAAACTCATGCCATCTATTTCCTTAAAAAATAGAGTGAAATTCCTTTAGAAGTGTGAGTGCAGATGCTACCAACCCTTTCTGCATTAGGAGTGATTCCCCTGACAAATCTTGAATATCCAGCCTTGTCCCTCTGCCACATGGCCACAAACCCAGGGACAGGGGGCAGGGATGGCTCCTCTAGAGCCCCATGGCTGCTTCTGGCACATTCAGCAAGCACAACTGGAACTCAGGCTGGGTAGCTTAGCTCAGGCTCAGGCAGGGACCTGGGTGAAGGTTTTCCCAGGGCAGCAACAAAGGTGGGTGACTCCCAGCAGAAAAGGCTACAGGGGATGGGCCAGGTTTAGCTCCAAACAGCCTCTCCTGACTGTCACTGTCCTTTCTCCATGAACAGGTCCCCATGTGCAGCCACAGCCAATGTCCAACAGCAGCTCCATCAGCCACTTCCTCCTGCTGGCACTGGCAGACACGCGGCAGCTGCAGCTCCTGCACTTCTGCCTCTTCCTGGGCATCTCCCTGGCTGCCCTCCTGGGCAACGGCCTCATCATCAGCGCCGTAGCCTGCGGCCACCACCTGCACACGCCCATGTTCTTCTTCCTGCTCAACCTGGCCCTCAGCGACCTGGGCTCCATCTGCACCACTGTCCCCAAAGCCATGCACAATTCCCTCTGGGACATCAGCACCATCTCCTACACAGGATGTGCTGCTCAGCTCTTTTTTTTTGTCTTTTTCATCTCAGCAGAGTATTTCCTCCTGACCATCATGTGCTATGACCGCTACGTGTCCATCTGCAAACCCCTGCACTACGGGACCCTCCTGGGCAGCAGAGCTTGTGCCCACATGGCAGCAGCTGCCTGGGCCAGTGCCTTTCTCAATTCACTGCTGCACACGGCCAATACATTTTCCCTGCCCCTGTGCCATGGCAATGCCCTTGGCCAGTTCTTCTGTGAAATCCCCCAGATCCTCAAGCTCTCCTGCTCCAAAACCCACCTCAGGGAACTTGGGGTCCTTGCTGTTAGTGCCTGTTTGGTATTTGGTTGTTTTGTGTTCATTGTTTTCTCCTATGTGCAGATCTTCAGGGCCGTGCTGAGGATCCCCTCTGAGCAGGGACGGCACAAAGCCTTTTCCACCTGCCTCCCTCACCTGGCCGTGGTCTCTCTGTTTGTCTGCACTGGCATACTTGCGAACCTGAAGCCCCCCTCCATGTCCTCCCCATCCCTGGATCTGGCCCTGTCAGTTCTGTACTCAGTTCTGCCTCCAGCCCTGAACCCCCTCATCTACAGCCTGAGGAACCAGGAGCTCAAGGCTGCAGTGAGGACACTGATGACTGGATGCATTCAGGGACATTAAACTGCTGGCCAATTTCTGCAAATCACTTTTAATAAAAGTCATCTCAGTAACTTCTTGTTGGTTTCATTTTGGAGGTTCATATTTTTACTTTTTTGATATTGTCCACAAATAAAAAATACAGTCTGTGCCATTTCTCACTTTGTTTCTCTCCACCTTCCATGTGGCTACAGACCGTGTCAATGAGGGTCTGCCCTCTTGGTGGCTTTAAAGGAACTCAAGGATGTCCCAGCAGAGTTTTCTGCAGAGATGCCCTTTTGTTGCCTTCTCTGGAGCTGCAGCAGCAATGTCTGTGTGCAGAGCTGGGGCAGATCAGTGCTGGCACAGCAGCTGTGCCCAGCAGCAGCAGCACTTGGTGTTGCCAGTGCTGCTCCCGTGGCCCTGCCCCGCTGCCCTGGTGGCCCTGGTGTTGCTGCAGGGCCTGAGTGCTCTCGGGGCCGGGCACAGTCCTGGGGGTGGCAGTGCCGGGGCTGCAGCAGGGACAGCCCATGGGCACTGCTGGGGCAGCGCTGACGCCTCAGGCCAGGGCCTGGAGGCTCCAGGCTCCTTGCCCAGGCTCTCTCAAGAACACGGCCAGGCCAATGCTCAGCACAGAAAACCCCCGTGAGCAGCCCCAGGCTGGCTGTGGGCAGGCTGAGGGCAGACAGCATGGCTGGTGCTCTGCAAGGGCCCTGGGGGAGACGGGAAGGAGCAGCAGAGCAGGGGCTGATCCATCCCCAGTGCGCTGGACAGCTCAGGGCAGCGTCCCAGAGCATCCTCATGGAGCTGCCAACAACATCCCCCTCTGCAGCCCTGGCCTCTCCCCCAGCTCACACAGGTGCCGCAGCCTTGCAGGCACAGCCACGGCAGCGCTGGCTCAGGAGCCCCTGTTTGCATTGCACACAGCAGGCGGGAGCACCCCCATGCTGCTGCTGTGGGGACATGAACCTGAGAGAGCACAAATGCCATCAGCCCCTGGGGCCAGGAAGGGCTGGGGGACGCCAGGGAAACCACTCAGCTTTGTCCTGGCCTCTGCAGCCAGCCAGAAAGTTTGTTCCCATCAGCTGGGAGTTTCCTGTCCCACTGCAGACGCTGTTGCTCAGAGCCTGGGCTGCCTGGCAGCCACTCCCAGACTGCCCTGAGCATTTCCTTGGCTTCTCCTTTGCTTTCTTTACTCTTCCCTAGACCAGATTTCTTCCTCTTGCCCACCCCTGTTCCCTCCCCTGCAAACAGCCCATCCCTGTTTGCCATTTCCTCTCTGGCCCACTCCCCATTCCAGTTCCTGGCTTGGCACCATGGGAACATCTCTTGGGGAGCAGGATCATCCCACAAGTGCTGCAGGAATTGTCTGCAGGCTCCTGCAGTGCCTCGTGCTGCTCCCTTGCCAGAGGCACACCAGGCCGGGGGGCACATCTGGGCTGCTGTGTCTGGCTGTGGGGCTGCCTGTTCTGGGCAGTGAGGAGGGGCTGCAGAGGCTCTGCAGGACTGACAGGATGGGCTTTGGGACTGTGAGGAGAAGCTGAGGGACCTGGGCTGCTGGTGTTTCTGAAGAGGAGGCCCAGGGCTCCTCCTGCAACTGCCCCAAGGGTGGTTTCAGAGAATCCCAGAATCAGCAAGGCTGGAAAAGACCTTGGAGATCATCAAGTCCAACCTGTGCCCTGACACCACCTTGTCTCCCCTGATTCTCCTCTTCTCCCGGATAAACAACCCCAGCTCCGTCAGCCGGTCCTCACAGGACTTGTGCTCCAGACCCCTCACCAGCCTTGTTGCCCTTCTCTGGACACGATCCAGTTCCTCCATGTCCTTCCTAAATTGGGGGGCCCAGAACTGGACACAGCACTCGAGGTGCTGCCCAAGCAGTGCCCAGCACAGGGGAAGAACCACTGCCCTGCTCCTGCTGGCCACACCATTCCTGATCCAGGCCAGGAGCCATTGGCCTTCTTGGCCACCTGGGCACACAGCTGGCTCATGTCCAGCCTGCTGTCCATCAGTCCCTGCACGTCCCTTTCTGCCTGGCTGCTGTCCAGCCACTCTGTCCCCAGCCTGTAGCTCTGCAGGGGTTGTTGTGGCCACGGTGCAGGACCCAGCACATGGACTTGTTAAACCTCAACTTGTTGGATTTGGCCTCTGGATCCAGCCTGCCCAGGTCCCTCTGCAGAACCCTCCTGCCTTCCAGCAGATCAACACCCCCAGACAACTTGGTGTCCCCATGGTTCCATGAGGCCCCTGAGTGTCCCAGTGCTCTCCATGATTCCATGAGGCCTCCCAGTGTCACAATGTCCCTCTGGTGTCACAAAGTCCCTTGGATCCTTGGGCCCTGCAGTGTCACAATGGCACCGTGGTGCCCCAGGGCCCTGCAGTGTCCCAATGGATCCTTGGTTCCATGAGGTCTGGCAGGGCAGCAATGCTCTCCTTGGTTCCCGCTGTCTCCCACACCTCCCACTGTCAGGCTATAGAAGGACACCTGGCCGATGAAGGGGAGTGGGAGGAGGTAATAATAAAAATCCCTCCCAACCCCCTCTCCCAAGCCAGGTGCCGCTTCAGATTAGGTATGATCCCCTGGATCTGGAGAGTCAGCCAGATGGTTTAGAAGAAAATTATCTGCCCAGTGAGCCTCCCAGTTATGATTCATCTGTGAGACAGATCAGCACCTCTAACATCAAAAAGGAAAGAAGGGTAATCGTGGTGGGTGACTCCCTCCTGAGGGGAACAGAGGGCCCCATATGTTGACCAGACCCACTCCACAGAGAGGTCTGCTGCCTCCCTGGGGCCCGGGTATGGGATATCACTGACACACTGCCTGGGCTGATTCAGCCCTCTGATTATTGCCCACTGCTGATACCCCAGGCTGGCAGTGATGAGATTGAAAAGAGGAGTGTCAGGGCAATTAAAAGGGACTTTAGGGCATTGGGTCAGGTGGTTAATAGGACAGGGGCACAGACAGTCTTTTCCTCAGACCCTTTGGTGGATAAGAAGAACAGTGAAAGCAATAGGAGAGCTCACATTATTAACAAGTGGCTCAAGGGTTGGTGTCATCGACAAAATTTTGGATTCTTTAATCATGGGGCAACTTTTACAGCAGCTGGCCTGCTTGGGCCAGACGGGCTCCATCTTTCTGTGAAGGGCAGAAAAATTTTAGCTCATGAAATGGCAGAACTTGTTGAGAGGGCTTTAAACTAGGTCTGAAGGGGAAGGGAGATGTAGCTGGGTTGTCTGGAAGCAGGCTCGTGGGTGGTAAGCCTGAGTTAGGGGTGAAATCAGCAGCCCAGCTGAGGTGCATGTACACCAATGCACACAGCATGGGTAACAAACAAGAAGAGCTGGAGGCCATGGTGCAGCAGCAGAGCTGTGATGTAATTGCCATCACAGAAACAGGGTGGGACGACTCACATGGCTGGAGCGCTGCACTGGATGGCTGCAAGCTCTTCAGGAGAGACAGGAAAGGGAGTAGAGGTGGAGGGGTGGCCCTTTATATTAGGGAGGCTTTTGATGCTATGGGTATTGAAACTAATGATGATGGAGTTGAATGTCCATGGGTGAGAATTAAGGGAAGGCCAACAAGGCTGACATCCTATTGGGAGTCTGTTATCGTCCACCCAGCCAGGAAGAAGAGGTGGACTGGTTATTTTTCAAGCAGCTAGAAAATATTTCTGGATCATCAGCCCTTGTTCTTGTAGGTGATTTCAATCTGCTGGACATCTGCTGGGAACTCAATACAGCTGAAAAGAGGCAGTCCAGGAAATTTTTAGGGTTTGTGGAGGACAATTTTTTGTCGTAGCTGGTGAGCGAGCCCACCAGGGGAAGGACTATGTTAGATCTGTTGTTTGTAAATAGAGATGGGCTGGTGGGAGATGTGGTGGTTGGAAGTCACTTGGGGCACAGTGATCATGAAATTATAGAATTCTCAATATTTGGTGAAGTCAGGAGGAACACTAATGAGACTTTTACATTGGACTTCAGAGGGCAGACTTTGGCCTACTTAGGAGACTTATTCCGAGAGTTCCTTGGGAAGCAGCCCTTGAAAACAAAGGAGTTCAGGAAAGGTGGGAAGCTTCAAAACAGAGATCTTGAGGGCACAGGAACAGACTGTCCCTGTGTGCCGAAAGACGAGTCAACTAGGCAAACGTCCAGTCTGGATGGGAAAGGAAGTTTTGAAGGAACTGAGGAATAAAAGGAGGATGGATCATCTTTGGAAGGAGGGTCAGGTCTCTCAGGAAGTATTTAAAGGGCTTGCTGGGGCACGAAGGGAAGAAATTAGGGAGGCTAAAGCTCAGTTTGAACTTAAAATGGCAGTTTTTGTAAAGGATAATAAAAATGTTTTTACAAATATATCAATGGTAAAAGGAAGGGTAAGACCAACTTTTGTTTTTTATTAGATGTGGAGGGGAATTTAAAAACTGCAGATCAGGAGAAGGCAGAGGTGCTTATTGCCATTTTTTGCCTCAGTTTTTAGTGTGAAGACGATTTCCCTTCAGGACAACTCTCCTCCTGGGATGGTAGATGGTGTCAGGGAGCAGAGTGGACCACTGTTATCCAAGAGGAGGCCATCAGAGAACTGCTGAGCTGCTTGGATGTTCATTAATCCATGGGACCAGGTGGGATCCACCCCAGGGTGATCAGGGAGCTGGCAGATGAGCTGCCAAGCTGCTCTCCATCATTTACCAGTAGTCCAGGCTCACTGGTGAGATCCCAGATGACTGGAAGCTGCCCAATGTGACACCCATTCACAGCAAGGGTGGGAAGGAGGATCCTGGTAATTACAGGCCAGTCAGCCTGAGCTCAGTACCCGGTAAGGTCATGGAACAGTTCACACTGAGTGTCATCACACAGCACTTCCAGGATGGCCAGGGTGTCAGTCCCAGCCAGCAGGGGTTTAGGAGGGCTAGGTCGTGTCTGACCAACCTGGTCTCCTTCTATGACCAGGTGACCCTCCTGGTGGATGCAGGAAAGGCTGTGGATGTGTCTATTTGGACTCCAGCAAGGCCTTTGGCACTGTCTCCCACAGCACACTCCTGGAAAAGCTGCAGCCCACGGCTGGGCCAGGAGCACTCTGTGCTGGGTTCAGAACTGGCTGGATGGCCGGCCCAGAGAGTGGTGGTGAGCGGTGCTGCATCCAGCTGGGGACAGTCACCAGTGCTGTCCCTCAGGGCTCTGTGCTGGGCCAGCTCTGTTCAATATTTTTATTGACCACATGGATGAGGGGACTGCGTCCTTCATTAGTAAATCTGCAGATGACACTAAGCTGGGAGCGTGTGTCCATCTATTGGAATGCAGGACGGCTCTGCAGGAAAACCTGGAATGGTTGGATGGCTGGGCAGAGTCCAATAAGATGAAGTAAAACCAGTCCAAGTGCCCAGTCCTGCATTTTGGCCACAACAACACCCTGCACAGCTCTAGGCTGGGGACAGCGTGGCTGGACAGTGCCCAGGCAGAAAGGGACCTGGGGGCACTGGTCGACAGCAGGCTGGACATGAGCCAGCAGTGTGCCCAGGTGGCCAAGAAGGCCAATGGCTCCTGGGGTGGACCAGGAATGGTGTGGCTAGCAGGAGCAGGGAGGTCATTCTTCCCCTGTACTTGGCACTCGTGTGCTTGGCATTCTTCCCCTGTACTGGCACCGTTCCTCGAGTGCTGTGTCCAGTTCTGGGCTCCCCAATTTGGGAAGGAGATTGAAGTGCTGGAGCATGTCCAGAGAAGGGCAACAAGGCTGGTGAGGGGCTTGGAACACAAGTCCTGTGAGGAACGACTGAGGGAGTTGGGGTTGTTTCGCTTGGAGAAGACTCAGAGGTGACCTTATCACTCTCCACACTCCCTGAAAGGTGGTTGCAGTCAGGTGGGGGTCGGTCTCTTTCTCCTCACAGCAACTGACAGGACCAGGGGACAGTGTCTTAAGTTGCACCGAGGGATATTTAGGTCGGATATTAGGAAAAAAGTTTTTTTATGGAAAGGGTGATAAAGTACTGGAATTGTCTGTCCAGGGAGGTGGTGGAGTCACCATCATGGGATGTGTTTAAAAAAAGACTGGATGTGGCACTCAGTGCCATGGTTTAGCTGAGGTGGTGTTGGGGCATGGGCTGGACTTGATGACTTTAAAGGTCTCTTCCAACCCAGCAATTCTGTGATTCTGTGATTGTGTGACATCACAGACCAGGTTGTGACATCATATAGTAGGCTGTGACATCACTGGTGTGTTGTGTGACATCACAGAGCAGGCTGTGAAATCAGAGCATGCCTGTATGACATCACAGAGCAGAGCAAGCTTTGAGGTCTAAGAGTGTGCTGTGACATTATAGGGTGGCTGTGTTCCATCATTGAAGGTGTTGTGACATCACAGGGTGGGTCTGTGAGCCCACAGAGGTGCTGTGTGACATGTTAAGTGAGTTCTGCCATCACAGAGCAGGCTGTGACATCACAGAGCAGGCTGTGACATCACAGAGGAGGTTGTGATGTCACAAAGTCGGCTGTGACATTACAGGCTGGCTGTGTCACATCACAGAATGGGCTGTGAGGCCACAGAGAAGAATCTGCCATCAAAGAAAAGGGCTCTGTGACATCACAGAGCAGCTGTGTGATGTCACAGAGAAGGCTGAGACAATACAGAGTGGATTGTGACATCACAGAGCTGACTGAGAAATCACAGAGCAGGCTGCAACATCACAGCGAGGCTGCATAACATCACAAAGGTGGCTGTGACATCTTAGAGCAGGCTGTGACATCACAGGGCATCTGTATGAAATCACAGGTGGCCTGTTACATCTCAGAGAGGGCTGTGTGACATCACAGGGGCTGTGTGACATCACCAGGGCTGTATGACATCACCAGGGCTGTATGACATCACAGGGGTGTGTGTGACATCACAGGGGCTGTGTGAGGTCACTGGGGAGGTCACTCCACCCCGGGCCCCCCTCCCAGTTCCCCCAGAGAAGTCCAACGTTGCTCGTGCACAGCGGGGACCCCTGTCCCCCCGGGTCCCCCCGCCCTCGGCGCCGCAGCCTCCCCCAGAGGATGTTCCACGAGATCGACCCCAGAGCCTGACACGGGGACGGGGGCCGGGGCTGTGGGGGGTGGGACAGGGGGACAGGGACCCCCCGGCAGTGTCCCCGTGTCCCCCAGGGCCAGAGCCTGTGCCAGGGCTCCTTCACCCTGTTACCAATGAGGGCTTGAGAGCGCTGAAAAAATCCCCGGCAAGGGATCAGCAACAACCAGATTTAATATTAACTGACAGCACCACAAAGTTCCTTGGCAAGAGTCACTCTGCTCCTGACTGGACACTTCAGGCAAACCAAGGAAACAAAGCAACAACAAATCCAAACAGAATGCAGGCAATCAAATCAGAAATGAACCGGGAACAGGGGCTTTCCTTCCTATGGAAAAAACTGTCCTTCTTGTCCAAGTGCCCATGGCCAGAATTGGGATTTCACCTCCAACACTGCCTGTTGTGACAGACTGGAGGAGATTGTTGGCTGGAATCATTTCATGTGTGGGGAGGAAGAGGCAGGTCCAGCCTTGCCCTGCCCTGGAACCCCAGCCCTGCCCTGCCCTGGAACCCCAATCCCCCCAGAGCCTCTATCCCAGCCCAGCAGTGTCTGCCAGTCCCTGGCACAGCACAGGCAATGCTCCACAGCCACCTCTGGAGCCCCCAGCCCAGCTCCTGAGTGACCAAATGACTCCAAGTCCAACCTGGGGAAGGGCCCCGGAACACCAAGGGGTATTTATGGCTGAGCACAAGGCAATGACACATCTTGACCCTGCGTTCTCTTGGAATTTCTATCTGAATGCCACTGGAACCCAGGATTTGGTAGCTCTGTGTGTGCTTCTGTGTATCTTTTTTGTCTTTCTCTTTCTGTGTCTTCTTCTTCTATATATGTCCTCTCACAAATTTTGATTAACTTAAAATAGAAGAGGCTTAGAGTTTGTGAATTTGAATGGGCCAAGTTAATGCTTTGAGAAGTGTTTTTTGTTCATTGAATGTTGTATTAAACCTTTTGCCAAAGTTTCTCTGATCATCTAAAGTTCCCAGTAAAGGCTGTTTTGCTGTTTGGAACTCCTGAGAATCTCTTGTTGGTATTTCTCCAGTGCATCCAACTCAGAGGACACAAACAATTGTAATTCCTCTTAAATGTCTCCTTGAGAGAGTTGTTTGGGGGATGGGAGTCAGGGCTTGTGTGTCCTGCTTGGCACAGCCCAGGCAGGGCTTTCACAGCCACATTCCACACTCCATTTCCCAGCTGGAGCCGCTGGTGCCTCTGAGTTCTGCTGCCCCAGCCCCAGGGACGCTCTCCTTGTCTGCCCATTCCCCCACGGTCTCTGGGCAGGGATGGCCTCAGTGGGGGCTGCTGACATCCTCAGCAACTTGGAGGCTGCTGCTGAATTTTACTGCTCCAGAGGCTTGCTCAGCCTTCAGCTCTTCAGTTCAGCAATTCAGTGTCCCAGAGCTCATTAACATTCAAAACACCTTAACAAGCCAAACCTCTGGGAATAAGGTAAGTGTTCAAATCATTTGTGGTTAATTAGCCCAATTACAGAAGCCTCTTCAAAGTGAATACACTAGATTTAAAAAGACAGTGAGAAAATATTTTTTTGGTCCTGTTTAGTTTTTTTTCCCTGTTAATACATTGATATGTGCACTCTCCAATTGACACTGAATCCAAGTACCTCCTCATGCAGTTTGAACACATATGAAAATCAAGACCCTTCATGGCTGACAATCAATCAGACTCTGTCCCTACCCCCACCCCACCATCTCCCCCATCCAAGCCCTGGCACTCAGAGCAGCCTTGTGCAAATCTGAGCTCCCTCCAGCCCAGGCTGCACCTGCAGGTTTCAGCTCCGTGGCTCCAACTCTCACCTGCTTTCCTTGGAGAAGGAGCTGCCCGAGACACAGAGGGATGTTCATTTCTTGTCAGCCAGCAAACCCAAGGGAAGGCACAGCTCCACCAAATGCAAAAGTCATTCCTCTGCTGGATATTAAATCCACTTTGCACAGCAGACAGTCCCAGACCAATGGAAAACACCTTCTGTGCCCAGCACAGATCCCAAGGCCCCCCAACCCCTCCCTGCCCTGATTCTGCCCAGATTTGCTCTTCGCACACACGAGTCACAGGCTGAAGTCAGGAGCTCCCTCCATTCCCAGAGGGAGGAAAAGAGGGAAAGTGGATGAAGAGCTCTCCTGTGCAGAGCCAAGGTCCAAGTGCCCCTGCAGTGGGAACCACAACTCATCAGGTTTGTGTCCTTTGGGCTCAGGGATGGTGACACTCAGAGGCACAGAAAGGTTTCTGGCCAACAAACACAAGTTGAACATTTGAACAGTTTAATAACCATCACAGCTCTTCCCTCAGCTCTCTGTGATGTCCCAGCAGCATCTGACATGTCCCCCATCCCCAAGGGATTTCTCTACAGGAACAGTTTTAGACAAAGACAAAAGAAAAGGTAGTTCTGTGATAGATATGAACACTAATAAGGATGTTGACTAATATGGTTTTTTTTTTGAACTTCAGAAAGATTGGACCACTCCCTAAAGCTCAAAGCACAAAATCAGTCAGGTGAGAGGCACTTGAATGACCAGAAAGCATCTGGAGGAGAAACACTTGGAGCAATAGGAAGTACATAGACCCAGCTGGTCGAGTGAAGAGATTTCCTTAAACAAGGCCATTTAAACAGGAGAGTGGGAAACACCTGAAGGAAGAGGGAGATGATATAATAAAGATAATATTGGTGACTCAAGTAGACAGGAAGATCAGTATTTCTTCTCCTTCTCCCATTAGTACACTTCCAGGAAATTCCTGTTCCTGGAGGGAAAACTTTGCTATTTCTTAAAAATACTCAAGTGACCTAGATAATAAAAATGTGCCATTATATTAATAAAATAAAAGATATTAAAACTTTTGCCCCGTTTCCAGGCAGACATCAGCTGTGTGCCCACGACCAGGCAGTGCCACTTGTGCCCTGAGGTGCCGAGCTGGGATTGGATCTCTCAGAGAGGAGCTGAGGGAGAGCAGAGCACCTTGCAAGCTGCAGGTCCCTGCCAGCCCCGCAGGGCTCCTGTGCCATCAACATATGCTCTGCTCCAGCCTGAAACAGGGCCCAGCATGGTGCCGGGACCATCAGAGAGCTGAGGTGTGTGCTGGAATTCAATGCCCTCCCCATGGTGCAGCAGCCCTGCATTTCCCTGCTCCAGCCTTGGTCTCCAGCACAGCCATGGAGGCTCTTTGGGCTCCTGAGTGTTCCTGCTGTGTCCATGCCCCCAAGGGCACAGAGCAGCCTCCTCTCTCGGGCACTTGCCTGTTTTCCATGCCTTGCACAGGCGCTGGCCCTGCCCCACAAGGCCTGGGCTGAGTCCTGCCCTGCACGCTCAGCCAGGCTGGGATGGACACTGATGGTTTCTGTGCCAGGCTCTCTGAGCCCAGCCCAGCTCCCTGCAAGCTCTGCCAGCTGCCCTGAGCTCTGTGCAGCACCAAGGGCCTCTCCCCAGCACAGCCCAGCCGGCTCTGGCCCCACAGCTCTGCTCAGCCCAGGCTGCTCTGGCCACTGGCCCCACGGCCTCAGCCCCTGGCCAGGGCACAGCAGCAGCTGCAGCTCAGCCAGGACTCAGCCCCAGCCATGGGGGAAGGGGCTTGGCCAAGGCCAAAGGAGGCTCCCTGGCTGCCCTGCTCCCCTCGGGCTGAGGTGCTGAGAGCTCTGCAGCCCCTGCTGCCATCCCATCTGCCCAGGCCAGCACAAGAGCCCGGCCTTGGGGCCCTCCAGAGCTGCTCCTGCTCCAGGCCCAGGGCCCATCCCAGAGCTGGGGCAGCCACAAAGCTGTGCCCATTGCTGGTCATTGCTGCTCTGATGGGGATGGATCCTCAGCCACTTGGAGGCTGCTGATGAATTTTACTTCTCCAGAGGCCTCTTCTTTCTTGAGCTGTTCCGTTCAGGAGTTCAGCAAGAAATGCTTATAAACCTTTGTTCAAAATACCCAAACAAGAAAAACTGCTGGGAATAATTGAAGTTTTCAATTGTTCTGTGGTTAATTAGACAGATTTCAGAAGTGAATTAAAAATGAATATACCATATTGAAAACAGTGCAGAGAGAACTCTTTTTTCCTGTTTAGTTTTCTCTTCCTGTTTATAGATTGATATCAGGCTGGAGCCATTGGCCCAGGACAATTGGATGAGGTTCACCAAGGCCAAGGGCCGGGTCTTGCCCTGGGCTCACAACCACCCCAAATCCCTGGCCGTGCCCTGCCCCTGATCCCCACAGCCGGTCCTGTTTCCTTCATCCCTGCATTGCCAGGGACTTTCTGGGACAAGGGAGCTCTGCTCTGGGGATGGAGGGAGGTCCAAGTGCCACCACTGGAGTGGGAACCACAACTCATCAGGTTTGTGTCCTTTGGGGGTCAGGACCTGGTGAGACTCAGAGGCACAGAAAGTTTCACTTCATGGCCAACAGACCACAGTTGAACAGGACACAATTTAATAACAATCATGCTCTTCCCTGAGCTATGTGCAACATCCCAGCAGTGTCTGATGAGTCCACCATTCACAAGAGATTTCCATATTATAATTGATTTTATACAAATGTGGTCTTGTGATAGATATAAACACAATTAATTTATTGTATCAGAATGCTCATCCTGGAGTGTGGGTAAAACAGCTTTAACAGTTCCTGAATTGCAAAGCTGTCAGTGAGGGATGGAGAAGGGAGGTCAGGCTGCTTTTGGTGTTGAGGAAATGCTGAAACCAGCCTGACTCATTTCATCTCCTCCTGGCCTGGCTGACCGCCCCTATTTCCCCTTCCACCCATTGCCTTTTGTCTCCCACCAGGCCCCCGGTGAAGAGCCTGGCTCTGTGTTCTCCATCTCCTCCTCGCTGGCACTGCCAGGCTGGGATGAGGAGCCCCTCAGCCTTCCCTGCTCCGGGCTGGATAATCCCAGCTCCCTCAGCCTCTGCTCACAGCCCAAGGGCTCCAGCCCCACCTTGGAGGCCCTTCCCTGACCCTGCTCCAGCTGCCAGACATCTTTCCTGCCCCAGGGAACCCAAGCCAGGCCACAGGGACCTGGATAATCCACGTCCTTGATGTCCTGGTCACACAGCCCTGGCCCTTTTCCCCATGTCAGGCTCTAGGGTGGATCCTGTGGAACATCCTTTGGTGGAGGCTGTGGCTCCAGGTGGACTGGGGGGATTCCAGGGGACAGGGACCCTGCTGGGCATGAACAGCATTGGACTTGTTGGGAGAAACTGTGAGGGGGAGCTGGGGAAGAGTGACCAACCCAGTGGCCTCACACAGCCCTCCTGGGATGTCACACAGCCCCTCTGTGATGTCACAGCCTGCTCTGCGATGTCACAGAGATGGCCTATGATGGCAAAGCTTCTTGATGACCTCACATAACCCACTCTGTGATGTCATCGCCCACTCTGTGACCTCATGTTACCAGATGATAAATTGTCTCCACCAGGTGAGCTGACGCCTGGAGCTTGTTCTCCAAAATCCCAGGCCTATGGAAACCACACAATGCCCATTGTGTCAGAAGGGGAACTGGAAGTTCACCAGCCTCAGTGTCCTGCCAGCTCAGCCAGGCCCCCTGGAACATTGGGGTCCACAACCACCAGGGACCACCAGAGAGACCCCCAGGACAGAAGAACACATGGGTAAAGGGGAGGGGAAATATGTTAATGATTCTGGGGAAATGATTATCAGATGTGTGTTTAGTCCAGGACAATCAATGAATATGTGTGCAAAATACAGAATATGAACAGAAACTTTCCTGCACTCAGCATGCTCGGCTTTGGGAGGAGCTATCCCCCGTGCACCCGGCTGAATAAAGAATGCTGCTTCTTAATGCTGCATTGGTGTGAAGGAGTTTTCTGTTTTACCGAATTTTTGGTAACACTCCCACTCCCAAGGAAAGCTCTGTCTCCTGCTGCTCACAAACAGAGAAGGGCTGGTGGCAGATGTGGGGGTCGTTGGCTGCCTGGGGCACAGTGACCACGAAATAATCAAGTTTTCAATGTTCTGTGAAAGAAGGAGGGGCAGCAACAAAACTTCCACACTGGAATTAGGAAGGGCAGACTTTGGCCTATTGAGGATGCTGATTTGGGGAGCACCGAATCAGGTACTGATTTTTTTAAGGGAAACAGCCCTTAAAAACAAAGGGGTCCAGGGAGGATGGACACATTTCAAGAAAGTAATCTTAAGGGGGAAGGCGCAGCCTGTGCCAGTGTGGCCAAAGATGAGCTGGTGAGGAAAATGACTGCCCTGGCTGCCCGTGGAGCTTTTGTGGGAACTCAGGGGAAAGAAGAGGGTGCATCAACTTTGGACAGGTCAGGCAACTTAGTAAGTGTTTAAGGATGTTGTTAGGTCATGCAGAAAAAAAAGGAAAGCGGTGAAATCTCAATTAATTAGAGATTAACATGGCCACTTCTGTGAAAAATAATAAAAAATGTTTACATGAATAAATGATTAGAATAATATGGTATAAAGGGAACCTCTACTCTTTATTGGATGCTGTGGAAAATAGAGTAATTAAAGATAATGGAAAGGCCAAACTATTTAACACCTTGTTTGTCTCAGTTTTCCATATATGGACAGGTTGTCCTCAGGACAAGAGTTCTCCTGAGCTGGCAGATGGGCACAGGGAGCAGAACAGGCCCCTGTAATCCAGGAGGGAGCAGCTGGTGATCTGCTGGGCCACTCAGATGCTCACAGGTGTATGGGATCAGATGGGATCCATCCTAGTGGGATGAGGGAGCTGGTGGATGAGCTCCCCAAGCTGCTCTCCATCATTTACCATCAGTCCTGGCTCACCAGGGAGGTCCCAGAGCACTGGAGGTGCCAGTGTGAGCCCATCCCCAAAAAGGGCTGGGAGGAGGATCTGGGGAACTCCAGGCCTGTCAGCCTGACCTTGGTGCCCGGCAAGGTTCTGGAACAGATCACCCTGAGTGCCATCACAGGGCACCCACAGGATGGCCGAGGGGTCAGAGCCAGCCAGTGTGGATTTAAGAGGGGCAGGTCCTGCCTGAGCAACCTGTTCTCCTTTTATAACCAGGTGACCCAGCTGTGGATGTGGAAAGGCTGCGGATGTGTCCATCTGGATTTCAGCAAAGCCTTTGGCACTGTCTCTGACAGCATTCCCTGGAAAAGCTGCACCCACGGCTTGGGCAGGTTCCTTCTCGCTGGGAGATTGAAGAGCTGGCTGGAGGCTGGGCCCAGAGAGCGGTGGAGATGGTGCTGCATCCAGCTGGTGTCCAGTCCCTGGTGCTGTCCCCCAGGGATCTGTGTTGGGCCCAGTCCTGTTTAACATCTTCACTGATGATCTGGGTGAGGGGATCGAGCCCACCATCACCAAATGTGCAGATGACACCAAGCTGGGGGTGAGTGTGGATCTGCTGGAGGGCAGGACAAGAAGACACAGCCTTGAGCTGCACCAGGGGAGGTTTAGGCTGGACAACAGGAGGAAGTTCTTCACAGAAAGGGTGAGTGGGCATTGGAATGGGCAGGCCAGGGGGGAGGTAGCACAGTCACTGTCCCTCTCCAGTGGCACTTAGTGGCATGGTCTGGGTGACAAGGCAGTTTTAGGGCATTGGTTGGACTTGATGATCCCAAAGGTCTTTTCCAGCCTATTTGATTCTGTCATTCTGTGATGATTGGGACACTCTGGGGCCATTGTGACACTGCAGGGCCTCGTGGAACTAAGAGGACCATGGTGACACTGTGCAGCCCCCTAGAACCAGGGCTCCATTGTGGTGCTCTGGGGCCAAATGGAACCAGGGAGTCCCCCGTGACACTGGGTCCTCGTGGAACCACAGAGGCCATTGTGACACTGCGGGGCCTCCTGGAACCGAGGGGTTTCACCATTTTGACACTGCAAAACCAAGGAGAGCATTGGGAGAGTCCAGGGCCCAGTGGAACCAAGGGGCCGTTCTGACACTGCGGGGCCTCATGGAACCAAGGGGACATTGTGACACTGCAGGACCTTGTGGAACCAAGGGACCACTGTGACACTCTGGGGCCTCAAGGAATCTGGAAGGCTGTTGTGACACTGTGTGGCCTCGTGGAAACAAGGAGTCCATTGTGACACTGAGGGGACTTGTGGAACCACAGAGAGCATTGTGACAGTGTGGGACCTCATGTAACCATGGGGCCTTTGTGACACCCTGGGGCCCCATGGAACCAAGGGGCCACTGTGAAACTGCGGCACCAACGAGAACATTGTGACACTGTGAAGCCCCATGGAACCAAGGAGTCCTTTGTCACATTTTGGGGCCCCATGGAACCAAGGAGACCAGTGTGACAGTGCAAGGCCCAGTGTAACCAAAGGGACATTGTGACACTGAGGGGACCCATGGAACCAAGGACATCTTTGCAGATGACTCCAAGCTGGATGTGAGTGTTGATCTGCTGGTGGGTAGGAGGGCTTGGCAGAGGGACCTGGAAGGCTGGATCCAGGGGCCAGATCCAACAAGGTGAGGTTTGGCAAGTCCAAGTGCTGGGTCCTGCACTTTGGCCACAACAACCCCTGCAGAGCTACAGGCTGAGGACAGCAGCCAGGAAAAAAGGGACCTGCAGGGAACGGTGTGGCCAGCAGGACCAGGGGTGCTGTGCCAGCCCTGATCTGCCCCCAGCTCTGCACACAGAGATTGCTGCTGCAGCTCCAGAGAAGGCAACAAAAGGGCATCTCTGCAGAAAACTCTGCTGGGAGATCCTTTAGTTCCTTTAAAGCCACCAAGAGCACAGCCCCTCATTGACACAGTCTGTAGCCACAGGGAAGGTGGAGAGAAACAAAATGAGAAATGGCACAAACAATGACATTTATTTGTGGACAACCTTAAAATGTAAAACAAAGAAAAAGCACCTCCAGAATGAAACCGACAAGTAGCAAAGATGACTTTTATTACAAGTGATTTGCAGAAATTGGCCAGCAGTTTAATGTCCCTGAATGCATCCAGTCATTATTGTCCACACTACAGCCTTGAGCTCCTGGTTCCTCAGGCTGTAGATGAGGGGGTTCAGGGCTGGAGGCACCACCGAGTACAGAACTGACAGGGCCAGATCCAGGGATGGGGAGGACATGGAGGGGGGCTTCAGGTGAGCAAACACTGCAGTGCTGAGGAACAGGGAGAGCACGGCCAGGTGAGGGAGGCAGGTGGAAAAGGCTTTGTGCCGTCCCTGCTCAGAGGGGATCCTCAGCACGGCCCTGAAGATCTGCACATAGGAGAAAACCATGAACACAAAACAACCAAATACCAAACAGGCACTAACAGCAATGAGCCCAAGTTCCCTGAGGTTTGACTGTGAGCAGGAGAGTTTGAGGATCTGGGGGATTTCACAGAAGAACTGGCCCAGGGCATTGCCATGGCAAAGGGGCAGGGAAAATGTATTGGCCGTGTGCAGCAGAGCATTGAGAAAGGCACTGGCCCAGGCAGCTGCTGCCATGTGGGCACAAGCTCTGCTGCCCAGGAGGGTCCCGTAGTGCAGGGGTTTGCAGATGGACACGTAGCGGTCGTAGCACATGATGGTCAGGAGGAAATACTCTGCTGAGATGAAAAAGACAAAAAAAAAGAGCTGTGCAGCACATCCCGTGTAGGAGATGGTGCTGGTGTCCCAGAGGGAATTGTGCATGGCTTTGGGGACAGTGGTGCAGATGGAGCCCAGGTCGCTGAGGGCCAGGTTGAGCAGGAAGAAGAACATGGGCGTGTGCAGGTGGTGGCTGCAGGCTACGGCGCTGATGATGAGGCCGTTGCCCAGAAGGGCAGCCAGGGAGATGCCCAGGAAGAGGCAGAAGTGCAGGAGCTGCAGCTGCCGCGTGTCTGCCAGTGCCAGCAGGAGGAAGTGGCTGATGGAGCTGCTGTTGGACATTGGCTGTGGCTGCACATGGGGACCTGTTCATGGAGAAAGGACAGTGACAGTCAGGAGAGGCTGTTTGGAGCCAAACCTGGCCCATCCCCTGTAACTTTTTCTGCTGGGAGTCACCCACCTTTGTTCCTGCCCTGGGAAAACCTTCCCCCAGGTCCCTGCCTGAGCCTGAGCTAAGCTACCCAGCCTGAGCTCCAGTTGTGCTTGCTGAATGTGCCAGGAGCAGCCAGGGGGCTCTAGAGGAGCCATTTCTGCCCCCTGTCCCTGGGTTTGTGGCCATGTGGCAGAGGGACAAGGTTGGATATTAAAGATTTGTCAGGGGAATCACTCCTCATGCAGAATGGGTTGGTAGCATCTGCACTCACACTTCTAAAGGAATTTCACTCTATTTCTTAACGAAATAGATGGCATGAGTTTGTTTTAGAAATTGTTTTCCTACCAACACATCATTCCTGGCTCTCTGAGGTCAGAAATCCCCAGCATTCCTGCTGCACTCAGAGTTTGCCACTGAGATATGTGAGAGGCAAAGGATTCCCTGTGGATGAGTGCAGGTGAGGGGCTGGATGGGCTTGTTCCCAACTGCCCTGGCTTTGCACCTTTGCTGGAATCAGAGCACAATCACACTCCCGGGTCACCCTGGGATAATCCAGACCCTGCCCAGAGCAGAGGGATCCCTGAATGTCTCACCCTCTCCAAAGGTCTCTGGGCAAGCTCTCAGCACCCCCTTGTGCCAAGGACACTCACGGCTCTCTTGGCCAACCCAGCAGCATTTCCTCAGCTGTGGCAGCTCTGCACTTCCCCGTGGGACATTCAGGGAACTCCTAGAGGCTCTGGCACAGCTCTGCACCCAGGAGGGCAGCTCAGAGCTGGGAAGGGCACAGCAAGGAGATCCCCGGCTGTGCCCATGATGGGATCTCAGGGAGGGGCTCAGCTCATTCCCCTTTCCCATGGACTGCTTTGCCCACAGCCCCACAGGTCCCAGGGAAGCTTGGACACCCCATTCCCATGGACAGCCCTGCCTGGCAGGAATGCCAAGGGCAGTGCCTGACTCAGCTGCTGCAAACCCCAGAGCCTCCCTGAGAGCACCAGAAAACAGTGACAATATCAGGGGAGTGCAGAAACAGGAGAAGATGTTGTGGTGCTGTGCCTGAGAGGGCAAGGCAGAGACAGCCGGGCACTCAGGACAGTGTTCCCGTGCCCAGCTGTGCCCGGCACCTCCCACACACCAACAGTGCCCTCCTGCCCCAGCACTGCTCTGTTCAGCACCCTCTGCTTCCCTGAGCATCTCCCTGGGCCTGGACATTCCCTCCTGAGAGGTGCCTTGTCCCTGCCAGCGCTCACAGACCCCATCCCACCCTGTGTGCCCTCGGCCTGGCCCTACAGAAACCTGCCTGTGTGCAGGGCCCTGGCTGGGGCAGGGTCTGTGTGCAGCTGGGCGAGGGCAGCTCAGGAGAGCCCTGCTGGGCCCTGCAAAGGTGATGCTGCTGCTGTCCAGGGCTGAGGAGTGGCTGAAGGCCCTTTGGGAGGCTGCCAGCAGAGAGACTGACCACCCAAAGTCACAGTTCTGGAGTCTCTGTAAATGTTCACACATTCCTTTGATAATCCTGTGTGTCCCTTTCAACTCAGAATGTTCTGTCATTCTGGGATCACAATTCCTGTTCTGCTTCTCTCATCCCCCTGTTGTCTATAATCAAAAGAGAAAAACAAACCCTTGCAACAAAGTTAGAACAGTAAAGGAAAAACCAGACCTTTATTGGAAGCTTCCAGGTGTCCCAGTGGGGATGGGGCACACCCCACCCCTGATTTCAACAATTTATTAAGGTTGATTAATTAGGATATTTAACAGGAACATCCAATAGGAGATTCAGTTGCCCCAGTTACACACCCCTGGCTCAACCCATTGGATTAGTTCCAAGGATTTCTTTGCCCCAGTTTTTGTTATCACTGCGCACATTCAAAAACCAAAATGTTCTTGTACGTGCTCTTCCTGATAATAAGACTATGCAGTATTTCAGGAATATATTTAGACAGTCAGCTTATTGTTCTAAAATCTAAGAGAAAGGTAAGGAAACATACTAGAGATAATTAAGGATTGTAAATATATGAAGTATAAAATAGTTGTTAAACAGAGTTAATTAAGAATTTAATAGAGTTAGATAAGGATTTTAGATTTATACTTATGTTATACTAATTTACAGAACTACGAATATAAGAAAAATACATGAAAAGCAAAAATCTTTTTGTCATCACCCCAACTTTCCCACCCTGCTCCAAGCAGGAAATGGAAGACACTCTCTGAAAAGCTCCTGAGCTTTACAGCAATCCCAGGTTTACCTTCTTTGGGAAGTGTCCTGCAGAGCTGTGCCCAGGTTGCTCTGGAGCAGGGAGCAGCCCTGCCCCAGCCAGCAGCTCTCAGCAGCAGCACCTGCCCTGCTCAGGGTGGCTCCTTCCCCCCACAGCTTCTCTCCAGCGCTGGGAGCAGCTCCCCGGGCCGGCTGAGAGCTGTCCCTGGCAGGCAGCAGAGTCCCTGGCCCAGCACAGCGCCCTGGGCTGCAGGACCCTGCTCTGCAGGACAGCCCTGGGCACCCCTGGCTGCTCTGCACAAGAGATGATCAGAGAATGTACTCACAGGGTCTGTGGGCATTGGGATGTTCCAGCTGTAGGAGATCACTCCAGGAGCTGCAGCAGCATTGTCCTGCAGCCAGAGGTTCCTGTGCCAAGGGCTGCCAGGGATTCTGCCCCAGGCACTTCTCAGCACCTTCCCAGCCCTGACTGATGGAAGCTCTCTGTGCCTCTGTGCTGTGCCCGGGCTGGCTGCAGGCAGTGCCCCAGCCCTGCTGGGCTGGGAGAAGAGCTGCTCATCCAGAGAAATGTGCTTTTGAAGCTCTCCTTGGTTGCCAGGATCACCCTCTGTGCCAGGAGCCCAGCCCAGCTCAGCAGCACAGACACAGCACAAGGACTTTAATGACCCTCTGGGGCTTTGTGCTCAGGCCCTGAACATCAGGCCCTGAGAGGGAGCTGCAGAAACCTCTCCAGAACTCCAAGTCAGAATCCAACTCCAAAGTTTCTTTGGCTTTTAATGGGTCCCACTGAGGGACACGACAGAGAAAGTGTCCCCAGGCCCCAGGCAGAGCAGAGAACTGGAGGCACTGATGACAGGTGGGGACAAAGAGAAGCCAAGTCCTGGTGCCCTGGGGCACAGCAGGCTCTGTGCCACCAAGGGCTGTCAGGAGACACCTTGTCCTGAGGCACTGGGGCCTCCTGGCACAGCCCCAGCCAGGCTGGGCACTGTCAGCCCCTTGTCCTGCCCTCAGCATCCCCCCCTAGCCCACATCCCAGTGGCCTCAAGGATCTGCTGGAAGGAGTCCCTGGGGAGCCTTGCTCAGGAATGGCCCTGGGGGCTCCTTCATGCTCCCAGGGACTGCAGGTTTTTCAAAGCACTTTGGCTTTGGCTTTTGCCTTGGAGTCTCTGAGAGCTTTGTGCAATCATGGCCTCTAATTATCTGCTGTAATTAGTCCCTGGAGAGGCTTTGTCAGGAACAACACTCAGTGGGGCTCATTAATACTTTGAGATACTCAAGGAGTTTAAGGTACTTTGGATTTTCCTTTCCACACTGAGTCTCTGAGAGGTTTTATTGCCATCCTGGCCTCCAGTTCTCTCCTCCAAGGGGTCCATGAGGAGCCTGTGTTGGGGATGGACCTCAGTGGCACCCATTAATGCTTTGAGACACTTTGGGTTTTTTCTCTGACTTTGACTCTTGGAAAGATTTGTGCAATCTCCTCTCAGGGCCTGAGGTTCCAGGGCTCAGCTCCAAATGCACCACAGGGCTCATTAGGATAAACACGTCTTACCAAATCATGGCTCTGCCTTTATTTCCCTCTGCTCTAATGTAGTTCCTTAGGAATGTTTCCTTACACAGTTATGGAGAAATATTTCAAAGTGCTTCTAAGAAATATGTATTCCTATTTAAAGAGTGTCTTTTATTACTGTTCTCTTTAGAGGAGAGCTGATTGCAGCATTCTGTGATTGATATTGATGTAGGGCCACTCCTAAGGAGGTCTGGCCAGATCAGAGAAGTTTTACCTTGACGTTTGACCCAGTGTGGACAACCTTGCCCCACATTCCCCAACCCCATGTGACAAACAATTTTCACTTTCAAAAATTTAACTGGTTTATTAGGACCTTGTCAAAATTCAACAGAAGAGTGAATAAAGAATAAATGCAGTTTCCGGAGCAAAGGATTCAATCACCATGTGCTCATCTACAAAATGGATGTTCTGTCTTTTATACCTCCAGCCCCTCCCAAAATCTTGTCAATCCACTCCTCCTTCGCTGTCCAGTGGTGGAGATCACTTTCTTACAGCTTGATTTGAGCTCAGGCGCTGCCATAGCAACAAGCCAACCCTCCCAAATGCCCTGACTACTGAGGACATCCCATGATAACAATGCAAGGGGGAAGGGAAAGATAACTATACACCTACACAACTTCTCTTAACACATACTTAATATTCACCCCTTAATTGTGAGAGTCAACCATAGGATTACCCATCTATAACAAACCCCCATGTTATTTTTCTATAAGTCATTATTCTTGAACAATTAAGTAAAATAATTTCTCTCTCTCTTGAATGAGTCATACTAGCATCTGTTGATGTGGGCAAGGACAGTGGGAACAGGAGCAAAATCTCAGGTTTTCCTTAGACACACTTATTTGGAATGGACAAAAGGGCCTATCAGAGGTCCAGGATGGCTTTGACTCCCATCTATCATGCCTCTGTGGTTGCTACCCATAGTCAGTGTATCTTAGGGGTCCAGAGGCCAGCTCGGTCTCGCCCTCCAGTCCCTGTTGTATTCAAAGACAGTTGGGGAATGACAGTGGTCCGATATGGCCTTTTGTCCCTACCTTACCATGCCTACGGGGTTGCTACCCACAGCAGGGCTATGCCATCTTCTTGGAAGCGGACAAAGGGGTCTTGCCCTCCTTCCTTTGTCTTATTTTCTTAAAGAAGCTGTCCCATTTCCTCTTACGGTCCCTTGTGTACTTCCCCTCAACAGGTGCTGGTAATTCTCACCCATTAAAACAGGAAGACAGTTCTCAACCTGGCTGGTGGAAGCTTGATTTTGGGCG